>NW_019525500.1:1671624-1882898 GCF_002814215.2 Seriola lalandi dorsalis
GAGGCTTCCTGACTGTTGGTCACAAACGTGTTCGATGTCCAACAGAAGCCCCATAAAGAGCTCACAACCACTATCTGTCAGCAAAAACGTCTATTAAAAGCCTGTCTAAATTGTTAGTGGGCCGCAGAAACCTTGTAAGTCGGAAAATCCATGATTAAACAGCCGAAATGGCTCTGTGTGTCCGATCGATCATTCCATGGAAAGAACTCATGGAAATATGGAGTTCAAGTTCAAAAAGTGAAAACTAAAACATGGGTGTGCCGATATCAGTATTAGAGGCCATTGATAAAGTACAAGTAAAGATCCCAGACTCGGTGAGAAAATAAACACATTAATATTTAATCCTTTTTTTTTTAATTATTATTTTTTAAATGTATCACATCAAGCATTACTCGGATCAAGAGAGGTGTTTCACCTGCCTGACATCTCCTGTGATAGATTTAAGGAACAGGACAAACTTGCACTGACAGACAGCTAAAGTAGGGGCAAGGCAAACGGAGGATATTTGTCTTCTCATTTTGTGGCCTGGACCTTGTATTTGCATGTCATTACTGACCCCTACACTCCACAAAGTGTTCATTCATGCTTGCTGTCCCTCTCTGCGCTGCACTGTTACTTCCCTGCACCACTACCTTCCTTTAAACCCCGACTCCAAAAAACCGCCAGGCCCAAAGGCAATTAACTTTTTAACTTATCCACTTGTTTTCCATGGGAATGGATTATAACTCTTTCCTGGCATAAATCACTGGAGACAAGTTATTATATTGGATTTTTAGAAAATCTAGAAGGCCATTGTATGTAGGTCAAGGGCAGGAGAAGCAACCACTGGACAGGGTTGATATTCAAAACACTTGTGGATCTGTACAATGTTGGCAGATGACAGATTACATTGGATGGGCTCTGGTTTTCTACTCTTAATTGTTTTGCCAGGCCCAGAGACAGTAGCCCGTATGACCCAGAGGCCCCTGTAACCATGGCCTCCACCCATTCATCCATTTATTCACTCTCTTATCAGCTCTCTCCCTCTTTCCTCCACCAAGTTTGTGTCCTGCATTGACTCCAGTCTCCCTCTCTCCCTCCCTCTGTTGATGGTGTGTGTGACAGCTGTCATTAATGAGTCTAAATCTGGCAGCGGGCTGGCCCTGCTCAACAACTGGCTGTTGGCGGGTAGAGTAAAAGTCAGAGTATCTAGTTAGCATGTCAGATTCAAAGTGCTGAAAACAGGCTGGCTCAGAAATAGTGCCCCATATGAAACTCAGACCACTTCATACAAATACAAATAGGCTGAACACGCACACACACACGCCCATAAAGTGGTCGACAGCGCTTGTGGATTGAATTTGAGTTTGTGGGTTGGTGAAAAGAGAGTGTTAAGTGTGTGTGTGTGTGTGTGTGTGTGTGTGTGTGTGTGTGTGTGTGTGTGTGTGTGTGTGCGCGCGCGTGTGCGCGCGCTCAGGCTTGCATGCTGACTTGCATCATGTGTGACCCACATTCCTCTTTGGTTGGCTCATTCACACGCATTGCCATTTAGCAGAGTTAATGTTAGCACAGATGCAATATTTCGGCAGTTTATGATGCACATGAGTCAAACTCGCATCCCAAGCAACTAAACCAGTGCATTAAGATACCAGGATTTTGAGAGGGCCAGAGGGTTTTGATATGTTTGGCACTGCTTTCATAATTTTGTGTTCTGTGCCGAGGGCCCACCCATGGAAAGCCGAGCACACTCAGGGATGTCATAAAGCCTCAGCACATGAGCCAAAGAATCTGCATCGGAGACGTAGTCAGAACTTGTGACAAATGCTTAATATATTTAATCATTATTTGTTACGTTAACTGCTCGTGTTCCTTAATGGTAAACAGAGGATTGTGTCTGTATTTTATCGGTGGTAATTAGACAGGTGGGTCCCGCGGAAAGAAATATGGGAATAAGTAGCCTGGTTGTTCGGCATGACGTCAGCGAGTTAGTGTGGCCTCTGTGTCTCTGGGTGCTGAATGATGAGAGAGAGAAGGAATGAGAGAGAAAAGTGAGCTTGTGGTTTCATCGTGTAGATTTTTTTTAAATAGTTTAATTTGTATTCATATATTTGTTTCCTAACACAGAATTAAAATCTAATCCTGAACATTGAAAGTTGGACAGGTTGCAAAGTGAGTTTCACTCAATAATATCAATGTTGATCAGAACACTGAGAACTTCAACTACAATTCTTTTCAAGTTTAGCTTTAATAATAAAATAATGACTTCATAATTTAAAACTGAAATAAAAACACTGGCCGTCTTATTCCCAGATACCAACTTTAAAAAAAAAAATTCAGAACCCAAAACGACTGGCGACTTTTAATCCAAGTGCCTTTCTTTTGCCAAATTCAGTACAAACACAAGAAATGTGATCCTTGGATACAAAGTTAAACAACATTACAACATACTGTGGTGCTTTTACAAGGCCGAACAGACTGAATTGCAGTCATATTCAGCACTTCCAGGGCAATAAATAATGCTTTCAGTTCATCAGTCTCACATTCAGTTCCTCTAACCTTGTCTTTGTATTTTCTCTCCTGAGTAGCTCAAAAATCACACAGGCAGCCGGCCGCTGCTCGGCCCGCGCAGGTCACGCACCAGTAGAGCTCAGGGACTAATGAGCTTTCAGTTACCAGCCCCAGGGTCAGTACAGCAATCAATTGGAGTTCTCAACGAGCCAATCTTAGGTGGCACTGGCCAATTAGAGAGCCTCATACACACACAGCTGCACACATGGAACATTCCACAGGCAGGTGGCAGGAGGAGGACTCTGTGCCGAACACGCCGTGTTACGGTCAAGGCCAGCTGGGGCGGGTGGGAGTTATGCTGGGTGGATGTGCTTGGGCTCCGTCTTAAGCAGGAAGAGTGGGTAAATGGCCGGCAGTGTCTCACCCCCTCCCTCCCACAGACCCATTCCCCCCTTGGCTACAGTGTGCTTTAAGCTTTGTGACCATGTCAGCTCTTTCCAAAACTGTGGCTGTAGGTGTTCTTAGTAGCTGTTATAGATCCCAGTGTATGAAATATACCAGGCTAAAATAGGCCAGCACTAGTTGTGTGCTATGTCAGCTTGCTTGGGTAAAGCTGCAGAGTCTTCTTGCTGGCTGTAGGGGCCTTCAGTATTTTTTACAGTAACTGTTTCTAACCAAACAAAACCAACTTTGTGCTTTCTCAGAACGGCTTATGAAATCAAAGTGACAAGAATATTTGAAACATTTATGTTTAGAGCCACTAGTGACAGTGCAGGTCCCTGGGAACGGTGATGTCAATCTATAATATCTATAATCATTATTTTTAATCAAAAGGTGCATTTACCTCCTCATGTTAGCTGTTGGCTGTTGCAGTTGTCAGTTTATGACATTTATTGAAAAACTGTGAAATTAGTAAATCTAGGATGGTGAGAGATCACTAATGTGTGTAATTTAATAAATGTTGTATGGCTCCAGTTGGGTGTGAGGATCACAATCATCTCTAGGAGGCGCTAGTAGAGATTTATGAACATGTTCACATCCTGTAAGAACAGACATTGTGATTTCATTAATCATGTTATCATCTGGTGAACTACCTTTTTTAAAATATCAGGCTGTTATTTATATAAAGGAACTGCACTTATTTATTGCTCTGCTGGAAAGTCAATTGTGACTGTTAAAAATGTCTTTATTGAAGGTGCAGCTGTACGCCTTTTCCAAGTCCATATCTTTGAAACATGAGTTCCTATAGGCGGATCGTAAATGTTTATTAAAGATGTGGGATCGTGTAATGTTGGCAGTGTGATGTAATGCAAAGTAAAACTGACGACGTCAGTGCTAAATTGAGCCAACAGAGAAAATCACAATAGAAAAAACCCCAGGTCAATTATTTAGCCATATTCAAAGGAAGACGTCTGGAAAAATAGACAGTAATTGTGGAATGAATGCAATCATAGCAGAGGAGACAAATGAAGTGGAATCTACAGAATCCACACGTACACACCCAACCCACGCACACGCACACACATGCACATAACAGTACATCCAGGGCCTCCACTGTCATCCAAGAACCATCCATGACAGGCAGGCAGCTTCGAGTCAGGCACTCTACACCTCCCTTGGCATCTATTTACCCTCTTATCTTGATGTGATGTCAAATCACCATTCTTCAACATGAACTTAAGACAGCGCTAGGCTGAACGCAGCCCACACATCATCTGGAGGGCGGAGGGGACAGGGTGGATTATGGGTAATCAGAGCAGGCCTCAAGATAGAGACTGAGGATGAGCGGGAAAGGAATGCAGGAAGGAGGGAGGGAGAGATGAAAGGAAAAAAAAAGAGGGAGAAAGGGCTGTCAGGGATAATGGACTAGCAGCATTTATCAGTCTCTGGATCTGCATGTGGGAAGAAGGGACAGAGAGGGAGGGAGGCAAGGACAGAGAGATGGATTTAGGGAGAGAGGGAGAGCGGCTAATATGATGGGTGAGTGAACAAGGCAACACAGAGGTCAGGGTTCGATCCAGTGAAGTTTTTCTCAGCTTTAACAAGCCAAAGAAAACTGTGTGCACACATTTTAGATATGTTGCATCTTCTCTCGATGGATTTGTGATGCGTTGTCAATGTTGGAGCTCAAACTGAGGATCGTGCTTGATAAATAGTTTGGTCTATTTCATTTCATTAGATGTATTTCACAATAGTTCCCTAAAGTCCAATGTAATGTACTCAGATCGCTTGTCTTGTCCGGTCAACAAACCAAAACCCAAGGATATTCAGTTTTTTGGAGATAGAGCGTTCTGTAATCCAACCAATTTATCAGCTGCTTTTTCAGGTCTAGACTGAATGATTAATCAACTAATAATTTTTGCTCTTATTTTCATTATTGATTTACGATTTATCAAATACTTTTTAATTCAAAATTACGTAATCACAGTTTCATCCACGAGATGTCATGACATTGCTTGTTTTGTGCAACAAATGAAAATATTTTTGAGTTAACAAAGATATAAAACAAATACAATAATTACATTTGTGAAGCTGGAAGAAGCGAATATTTGGCATTTTATCGCATTACAGGATCAGTTTCCATAGATTTTGCCGTTAAAAACAACTCACAATTTGATATTTATATTTATTTGATATCTTAGTTACTTTAGCAGTGGTGCTTTAATTAAATGGCAGATGATGAATATTCATTGTATGAACACCTTCCTTCCAATCCACCTGGAAGCATTCAGTGTAAATGACAAGGGAACACTAATATGGCCTCCGGGATTGAAAAAGCAAAAGGGTGCAGATGAGTACAGTTAAGGTTTTGGAGCAGAGAGATGAAACGTTGATAGGTCCGGTGGTTTGAGAAAAGAGAGCCAGACACGCTGTTCGACAGCGTAGGAATGTGGATGAGCGAATGAGTGAGCAGAGAAGGGATTGAAGGATGCTGAGTGTGTCGGGGTGTGTTTTCCCAGACCTCTCGGTGTTCCCTCTGTTTGACCCTGTTTTATGACTCTTTTACAGCCCTTGCAATACTGTAGCAGTCCAGATTCCCTTCTCCTGGGCTCTGCTCCCCTCGTCAACCCCAGCTCCAAGCCTCGAGCAGGGTCAGCTGGCCTTTAACACTGTGGCTCTCAACATTTCTCCCACTCCTGATTTCCCTCTAATTCGCACCAGATCAGATATGAGCCCCCCACCCCCCACCCCCTTCTTCCATTGCTTTAAGCAAGCATCCGAATGACACACACTTTCTCACAGACTCATTTGTCAAGGCCCGGGCCAGTAAATGTCAGAGAAAAGAGAGCAGGTGTTTCTCATATTTTGTCCATTAGTATAAATTAATTGTTCAGTTTAGACTTTTGTAATTAAAGACCTTTTATAGTTCTGCTCTTTTGTGCAGTTGAATTTACATCCTCATCATTTATCTGAAATGTTTTTGGCTTACACAGTTGCAGTGGTGGAAAGCATTTAAGTACTAATTCATTCAAGTACTGTACTTAAATACAAATATGAGGTACTTGCACTTAACCTCAATCTATCCATTTTTCTTACTTTGTACTTCCACTCGACTACATCTCAGTGAAGAATATTGTTCTCTTCACTCCACTACATATATTTGAAAGTCGTATACTTACCTTCAAAACATGATGCGTTGTAACAGATTAAACACTTTACTACACAACTGTATATAAAATTAGCTCCATCTTGATCACCTGCAACACATGAATGCATCAGTAACACTAACACTGAAAAATAGTATAATACTGGCCAATACCAAGTCATTGTGCATAATGAGTACTGTTCATTTTGATCATCTAATGAAGTACCGACGCTTTGAAGTACTTCTGTGCTTCTACTTGAGTAATATGCAGGACTTTTACTTGTAATGGAGCACTTTCTCTACCACCGCAGAGTTGTTACTTTAGTCAGTAAACAGTGCTGGTGTTTATTTCATGCTTGCCTCTTTTCCTTTCTACATTTACAATTAAAAAGCTACTTACAGTAGTTGGTATGTATTTCGGGACATTATGTCAGTCTGTATATGAAACAATTCTCTTTTCTCCACATGGAGTCATGTTGCATATACTGAAGTTACCCCGGCTTGAACTCTTCACTCATTCACTTACTGAAGATAATTTATGAGCTTTTTCCTACACTGAGAACTCCTCAGTTCACAGTCAGACTGAGTGGACCTGGATCTGGAACAGTCGATGAACATACCTCTCAGTTTTCTCTCAAACGTCTTAGAGTTCATGCATTGATAAATTTAGGTGCTCAAAGTCGAATTTGATCCAGTACAGACAGATGGACAGTCCAGCCCTGTGTGTGTGTGTGTGTGTGTGTGTTTGTGTGTGTGTGTGTGTGTGTGTGTGTGTGTGTGATTTAGAAAAGGCTCCACTCATATTTATCCCTGCCATTTTTCAGACTGTACAGAGAATTCCCAGCGCTCTATTCTAAGTTATAGCCTGCTCATTTTAGCCTCATGGAGTCTGCTACAGTCACTGATCCAGGAACAGTCGCACTCCCAGAGGAGGATTACTAAAGCGCAATGACCTGACTGTGCCTGAAACTCACTCATTTGAGCCAATACAAAGTTCGAAACAAGGAGCAGATATAGTGGGGGGTTTTCTCTCTCAAAAATCTTTGTGCGCTGCACAGTAAAAGCAAAAACCTCCACCGCTGATACTGTATATAATTTTCCCTCACAATTCTACAACTTCTCCCCAGCGAGCTTTATTGTGCAGAAACACCCAAAGCCAGGCGGCTCGGCTCTCCGGTTTAACAAGGTGAAAAGTGGTTGGGAGGAAAAACTTTTTCCCCCTCTAAAATTAGTTGCTTGAAAATACGGAGAGCGCATTTGGTAAATTTCACTAACAAGGAGACGCCATCCTCTTATCCTGTCTTAAATCACCGCAGGCTGTGCGAGTACGTCCTTACTCCTGCATGCAAACAGGAACTCTGGGAACGAACCAGCGAATAAATACATCTCAGCAGGGAGATAACTCATAGCAAACCAAACCAGTGAGAGGGGGAGACACACAAGGACCTTCTCAGTCACACAGTGTATGTAGGTGTGTGTGTGTGTGTGTGTGTGTGTGTGTGTGTGTGTCTGTGTCTGTGCGTGGGTGTGCGCAGGAGTATACACAGTGGTTTATAGCTGTTCTGACATATTGGACATACTGTGGTATTGAATGACTAAGCTTGCTTTGAAACGCAGCTCATTTTTACACACAGACATACACATACATTCATGCAGCTTCTGCTCTAAGACCCTGTTGTTGCATAATGTTACCACACATTTTCATCAATGTAGATCACATTCAGATTTTATGTGTGCAGGGATGCCAAACTTTAATGTATAAATTTGGATTGATTGGAATAAAGCAGATTGGAAGTAAACAAACAAGTATACGGGAGAGGCAGTGATGCCAAGACTTCAAAAGAATTTGCGAAGCTCAAGAGTTAGATCTGCTTATTTCATTAGTTTTGAGTAATTGAACTCCTAGAAGTCTAAAATCAGCTCATGCTCCTTGTCCTGACATGTTAATTCTGTTATTTTCTGTATTAACTTTCTCTTTGCCGCTCTCTGTGACGCACTCACTCTCTAATCCACTCTGCCCCTCGCTCCCTCTCTATCTCTCTCCTTATCTCATAAGTCTTATTCCCTCTTCCCTCGATCTCCTCTGCCCAGTGAACTGCTGCTGACCTCCCTGCTCATGTCAGTGATTAATGTCCCCCTCCTGTACAGCTCCTCTTCCCATTCAGAAAAAAGCACAGTCTTAATGGAGACAGGGTTCATAGTCTGATAGTTTGCTCCATAACCTGCTGAGAGATATGAGAGGGATAAGAGAGATGAGATTTTACAGCCAGCATGCAGCAGTTATCTCAAGGCAAAACACTACAGGTGAATAGGGTAAAAAATGTCCTACAAAAAATCACCATGAAACTTCCCCAGCTGATTACTTCCATTAAGATAATTATTTTTTGTATTACAAGCTTTTGGAAATTTTATGTTTTAAATATGCAAACGAATAATTATCCAATCAGATATACAATACATTTTCAGGACATAAATCTGAACAATGGATAAAGCCAGGTTCCAAATTCTTGTTACATTTTGTTGACATATGAGAGTCAGTGGTTTTCATCCAAAGGATTTTGGACATCTCTTTTTATCACTTCATAAATCAGAAAAGACAACAGCCATAAAAAATAAAAAAAATCAATTTTGCCATGTCTTCAGGAATAAAACATTATATAAATCAGGCTATGAATGATGGGAATAACACAGTTTGATCTATGTAAGTACTGCTGAAGTGGAGATTTCTGGCTCAGCGTGTGAGAAAAAACTGAGAAAACGGTCTTTTAAAATATGTATTGTAAAATTTTTATTGGAAACTACAATGTACAGACATGTGTCTATAAAGTGGAAATGACCAATTCTGGGTCTGATAACATGGTGCAGGAGAGAGAAAGAGAGCTTTAAAATGATACCTTGGATGACATGGTGCGGACAACGATCTGTGTGTTGTTAGAACGCTAACTTTTGGTGAATTTAAGAGAAATCTACAAGCACGAAAAGACAAAGTGTAGTGAAATAATAGTAGTATTTTGGGTTTGGGTTAGTACGTTTTCAGTATGAGTAAACATTTTAAAAAACCTGTTTATTTTTTCCTGACCCGGTGCTGTTTTAAAGCCCCAGAAAACTTGACTCCAAGTATAAAGGATCTCTCTATAACCTTAAATGTACATGGCAAAACAAGCAATTTTTTGAGTTTAACAGTCCAAAACTTCAGGACTTTGTGGATGTAGTTTGATCAGATTTGACTGACAGTGGCTTGGAAAAAAACAAAAAACAAAAAGCAGACACCCTCACAGCTGTTCAGACTTTAATTCAAATGTTACTCAGCTCTGACTGGTGCATAAAGATATGAGACACCACTGTTTTTCAAACTAAGCTTCACTCACTTCAAACCCAGGCGCTCAGAGAAAAACACAAGCACAGAAATGGCTAATGCGAAATAACAAAAATTGTTGTAACTGGCAGAAAGTAGTGTTTTCATGTAGGACCCCATGGTAAGAAGCTGACTGAGACAACAGCTTTTAAAGCAAAGCACAACAATAACAGTATTAGAGAGCTTGCAGTTGCACATCACTTTCATATCAAGTTGCCCCCCTTCTGCTAGAAATGTTGAAAACATTGATTCAAGAAATCATTGAAATTCTTTACTTAAGGCTGCTGCTGAAGTGAGCGGCGCTGTTTTGAGTCGTGCATGAATAGCAGGTTTGTGAGGGTCCGCTGGTCTCACACAAACACGCACAAATACACATGTGCACACATACTTGCAAATATTCCCTGTCCAAGTGCCAGTCCTTTGCCTGCTCCGGCGTGGCAGAGAGGGCTTTCTATTTCTCCTACCGTGGTTGCAGTTAAAGAATACCAGACCACCTGTTGGCCGGACTTCAGACATAGAGACGGATAGGCTGCCTATAGGTAGACATGCACACGCACATAAACGAAGACAAGCAGATGGAATATCAGCGTGTCTACCGTGATCCTGTTACCTCAAAACCCAAGAATGCTAAATAGAGATTTCTCTTCAGCGTCTGCGTCCAGAGAGAGAAAGATGCACTTCACTTCTGTCCAATTAAAGTATGCGAGCTGCAACTAATGTCACTGGGTACCACTTACTCCTCTTTACATGACGTTTATTATGATGATAAATGAATGAAAGTTTTTCACATAGATTTTGGTTGATTGGTTAGAATTGCCTTGACATTTCTGTTAGGTGGTCATGCTTTTTCATATGCCCACATTATCAGATAACTGATAGCTAAATGAAATTAAAGGACCACAATTGGATTTAAAATGTGTGCTATCTCTCTCTCTCTCTCTCTCTCTCTCTCTCTCTCTCTCTCTCTCTCTCTCTCTCTCTCTCTCTCTCTCTGAAATACAGCACCTATAATGTGCAGGATCTGCTGGTGTCTCTAATGGTAGAAAAACTACAGTGGCCTCAAGGTTTACATGCTGCGTGACAATATTGGCTTCTCGTTTGGCTTCTCGTTTAGCTAATTACTTGCACTAATCAATACAAATAAGTAACTTATTACCTCAGAGCTGACCTCTTGAAACCATGATAGCATCCAGGGCTACAAGACCTCTTTTTCTGTGCTTTTATTTTTCTGTAGCCCTCATTCATTTCCCCACTCACATACACACGGATCCCCTTACACTGTACATATATTACGTAAAAGGCGGAAGAAAACTTTAAAAATATCCTAATCTCACAATGATTTATTTTGGCAGCTGTCACCTGTGCTATTTTCTAAGGAAAGTGTTTTGCTTTTCTGTAATTCTTTTGGCCCTACAAAGATCCTCAGCTCTCACTGGTGGGACACGATGCTTCAGGCCTCCACATCAGACACTGAGAAGCAGGAAGTCTTTGACAATTTGTCCCCCTGACCCCAGCTAACCTGCAGCGGCAGGTTTCACAGGGCTGGAGGGCCCCGATCTTTCCCTTTGACCAGGCTGCATCATCCACCCTCCCCCTCAGACTCCAGGCCACAGCAAGTAAAGAGGAGGTTGCTAAGTTTGTGACTGGCTGAAGTTGTGAATAAGGCTTCCAGGCCTGAGGGGAATGAACTGGCTGCTGAGACTGATGTCTACTGAGGGAGAAGACAGAGATAAAGGCACAATAGATTGGGGAAGATTTAGCAGAGACGTGGGCGGCAGCGGGGTCACCTTAAAGGTGACGGATAAATGAAGCTCTTTGTTGTTGTGCAAGAACTATGTCCATATTTTAGGGACTGTCCTTCTCTTAAAAAAAGAAAAGAAAAAAAGAAAGAGCCCACAAGCCGCTTAATACGAGGCATAGTTACAGTTTATTGTTAGGTGACTGCTAGTGGCCATAGTAATTAAGACGGGAATAAAGGAGGAAGTCAGGTGATGTATATACAGCAACAAAGTCTACTTCATTCTACTAGCTGGATGGATTAATCAATAAATCACAGAACTTTGACAGAGGAGACCACCATTTGTTCCCCATTTGAAACCAGTAGTTGTCATTGTTTCTTTTGACCATGACCGGTCCATGACCATGACGACGAAAGGCCTCTAACGAAGCACTTACTTTAACCTCCACCACAATCTTTTCCTAAACCTAACCATTTTGTTATTGTGCCTAAACATAACCATACTGTGACCATTCCATACACACGTGTTTATTATTGTAACCGTGACAACGAAGGTCTGGTACTCCTGATGCTATAGGGGGCTATTTGAGGAGCTGATCCTATGTAGCGTATCAGGGTGTATCGGGTACAGAGGGACAAACGTTAAGGTTTGAGGACTTATTTTAATGTGAAAAGGGAGATGCAGGGTTGTAGTGCTGAAACAATCTAACAAAACAGAGTTAGTCAGCAAAACAGAAGATTTGTTCATGATTCATTGAATTTTTGATTTGTCACTGGGAATTTGTGGTCATTTTTGACAATTTCAGATTGCGAATGAATCTATTACTTTTACAAATAAACTAATTTGAAATGAACAATCAAAATTGACATTAGAGAAACAAACCGGGGGCCACTAAAGATAAAATAATGTCATCTAGAGTTAAATGTGGAGTTTCAGCTGCCTTGAACTGCTCTCCTCATCGTTGCACCTACTGTACTGTACATGCATGTGTGCCAGATCAAAATGATGAAGTTAACTGTCTTGGAGATGCATCTAAATGTAACAGCCCTGTCAGTCGAGCTTCGATATCCCCAGAGGTGCTAGACTCCAAAAACCACTTAATCAGCTTATGGTCACAAGTGAGTATTTTTGCAGCTGCACAACTTGAAGTTGAACCAGAAGGTTTTACAGTGCAGAGTGAGTGTGAATGGGTTTTTACAGTGTAATGGAGGCCGAGCAGGACTCTGAGGGTGAACAAGACTAATTTGCTCTCAGAGGGGGATAGATGGCCTGTCAAATCATGCACGTACACACACATACGCACACACTGTACCGACATACAGTAGGCACACGGTGACATATTAACATTATCGCAAGCATGTGGACTCTCACACACATACAACCACACTCGCGCACAGCACCTCCACCACCATCCCTCACTCCCTCCATCTTTCTGTGTCTGTCACCACCAGAGGATTATACAGCGGGATACCTTACACCGCTGTTGCAAAAAAAAAAATGTAGCCTGGAAAAGCTCTACTCTAAGCGAAAATACAACCATTCATCTCCCTCCATCTCTCCGCTCCCTTGTTACTCCCGCACTCTTTCTTTTCCACCTTCTTTTTGTTTCTCCACACTTTTCCCCGTCTCAGGTTTTCTCTGGAGCACCGCAGATGGAGCGCCGCAGTGGAGAACCCTATCCTTTTGTTTTGTGCATACCTATTCAGTTACATGGGCATTTGGGAATCCTGGAGTTTAGATTGGTGTAGTTTCACTGTGCTAATTATGCCAATGTCAGGCTGTGGTTTAGTGATAATAGAAGAGGGGGGTTATTGTAAAAAAGGAGCGTAATTATGGCTCATTGTTTCTCAAAAAGAAAAAAATCGGGTTTTTTTGCATTTCTACTTTGCATACACTGTAGTTTAAAATGCTGTTTTGTATATTTATTTATTTTCTTTTTAGTTATTTAAAGAGAGTGGTGCATTTTCTCTTCACTCTATACAACCAGACTCTTTGAGTTGTCTTCTTCATCTCCTTTACTGTAAACTATGTTTACTGTAAAGTATGCTCGTCAGCAGGAAGCACATTTCAGACTTTTAATCAGGTTTAAAAGTTAAAAAAAAAAATCCAGGTGTTTAGTAAAAATCATTGGAGAAGAGATAAGATATAGGGAAAGCTAGTATATTGTCCAGGTAATCTGTCAAATCTGTCTTAGAGCAGTAAATCGTGTGTGTGTGTGTCTGTGTCTGTGTGTGTGTGTGTGTGTGTGTGTTTGGGAGAAATCATATCCGACCCTGAAGTGCAGTCTGAGAAGCGTAACAGACAAGTCCCTGCATATATCCCTCTCTGGCTTCACATAAACACACACACAGAGTCCTTCCACATCTTCCTCTGGATTTCAGTGCTGGACACTGAGTGGACCGCACAGCCGGGAACGGGACAGTGGTGAAATAAGGTCACTGCCGAGAGGAACACAGTGACAGAAAACACTCATTGATTGGTTCCCAGCGTATGGGTGTGGATCTCATAAGTGTGTTTCTTCTTCGACTTCTCTGACTGAAGCTACATCTATTCTCCTTCTGATTCCTTCTCTCTCTTTATCTCTTGCTCTGTGGGTCGTCTTCTCTAATGAACACACACACACACACAAGCACACTACATGCGCACAGAGGAATCCCAGGTATGCTGTGTCCATGCCGGCCAGAGAAGAGCAGCTCTGTGCGAGTGAAGCTGTCCCGCTGCTCTGGGCTGTGATATGATGAGCAGATAACAGCACTGCGAGATGAAAGCTCGGAAATGTCTCTTTATCTCTTTTGCTTGTTCTTAGTCTACATGCCTTTGTTCTTTCCTTCCACTCCGCCGGTGTGATGAAAATTGTTGTGTCATGACTTTGATGTAAATGTCATGGTGTTTTTTTTTTTCAGTGTGGAGTGTCTTTTCCGCCTTTCCATCGATCACAGTTAGCATCGGCCTTTTGTTTGTTGCACTGTGTTGCTCTTTCAATGCTTGTTATTATTAGGCAGCTTTGCAGTTATGGCGCTGTTTGAGAGTATTTATTTTCCACTCCAAGTCCCTCTGGATAAAAAAATTTATGTTTTTAAAGATATTTGATACAAAAAGTGGTTTATAACTGCAACATAAAGCTCCAATTATTCTTATTATATGACACTTCAACCACATCTGGTCTTTCTCAAGGCAAAATTTCAAAAATCATTTTGAAACCACATAATATGAATTGAAACTAAGACACAAAATAGTTGTGTACTTATAGTGTAGGTGTGAATATGCATGTATACGTGCACAGACAGATACATAATTACATTCGATCGTATTCATACTCTGGCACATCCTACGCATGTGTTTCAGGGTATACACACACACTGAGTCAAGGTGAATAAAATGTGTGTGTTTTATAGGTCACACAATAACTTGCCAGATGGATAAAGTAAGTCTATACGCAAAAAAGGTTTAACTTTGTCTGTTGATAATAATATGATGTTTCAAATACAGCAAAGTAAGGAGTAAAGTCATCCCCCTATAAGAAGCTTAAGCAACAACAAGTAGAATTTTTCTCTTCACAAGGTCTTTAAAGGAAACATTTGACCTCCGCTTTAAAGCCGTGACCCAGACTGAAGCGAGCTGACACGAGAGAGCGGCTCTGTCACGGCTGTTGGCCCTGGACTTATATGGAAACTCGCCTATACATTGTTAGAAACTTTAGATTGTGCAGCCATCCTACCAGCTACATTCAAAGCTGAGCATTACGCCTTTCTGATGGCTGTTTACAACTTTCCAGTGAAGATCTTAAGATGGAAACCCTTTTGTCCTTTCCCTACCTTCTCCTGCCTCCTCCTTTTACCACTTCACTCTCCTCTTGGAGCTAACCCACATCCTGCTGCTTTTCCTCAACCTTTGCAGATTGACCAGAGAGAGATCCGGAGATGATTAACCTTTAATTAATTGAACGTCATTGCTGCATTCAAGTGCTCTGAGGGCTTGTTTTTCTGCCTGCTTGCAACCAGATGGTGGCTGACCATAGCCAGCAACAGAGAAAAGACATCTGCTGCATCTGCATGCTAAAGCTTTGTCCAGCCAAATGTTGCAGTAAATGGCCCATCTTTGAACCCATGACATGCTTTAATAGATCCTTACGTTGTGTTCATGCGTGCTGTTTTTAAGATGGTTTAAAGTGCTGGAAATCCGTAATCAAATTCTGGCGATGTGGTATTTTGGCATCCATCAGGGATATTTTTTTTTTTCCCTGTTACAGTCACTCAAAAAAAAAGGTTAAACTGATTCTCTCATATGTTCTTTATGTTCTCACTGAGCACAGTGCTTGAAGATGAAGCACTGACAGCACACACTCACACCACATCTGATCCTGTGTGTTGACATGAAAGGCCTGGCTTCTGCTGATCTGTTCAAACCTTGTCTTATTTGTCCCCTTGGATCCCTCCAGACGTACAGTACCTCCCAGGTTATTCATACTTGTGAGTCGTTGGACAGGTTGAGCCGAAGAAGACGTAGCTCGGATTAAAGCACAGATGATAATGTTCACAGATATTCTCTGCTTACAGTGACCCTGCAGATAAGACGTCGTACAGTATGTGGCCTTCTGAAATTACGCATCGCTAGTCAGATCCTTTTTAAAATGTGGTTTAAAGTGTTTTGTGTACATGGCCTTGGGAGATATAATAATATACACATTGAGACAATAGAAAGAGTCAGATTTTGCTGTACTATCCCTTTAATATTTCAACAATGTGAAGTGCCTATTTATTTTTCAGGTGATTAATTCACTGAATTAGCCAAAGACTGATCTTGTCATGTGGTCTTTAGCTGTAAATGGAATTTCCAGCAAATGATTTACGCCATGAACTAAATTAAAACAATATTATCCATCCCATCCACACCTGCGTGCAGCAGTATGTTGCGTTTCAAGCTAAAAATTCTTCCTTAGGCAACACTCACATTCAAGAGGGGGACAAAGAACTCAGGCAGAAGCAGGAGCACAGCATTAGGTCACATTTAAATGAATAAAGCCTCAGTTTTTTTCCACTTTGCAAAATTGATCAAATAAGTGTATCTCAATACATGTGTTCTCTGGCTTTATCTTAGAAAACTAGCTCACCTGTCAAAATGAGAAGCAGTTCCCTGTGGAAATAGTGCAGCGCTGCCAAACACTCTGTCTTTTCATTTTATTCATCTTCCTCTCACTAGTCTCTCCCTCTTTTGCCTCTCCCTTCTCTACATTTACGCCACACCTCCCGCGCCTCCCGACATCTGCCAGGTTTCTCTGGATGTGTAATTTGCTGTAGCTCTCTTCACTCCGGCCAAACGCTTCACCTGAACCAAGTCTTGCTATGAACTCCCCGCTGCTTCCACCAGGACATCATTCATTCATGCTCCACTAAGATGAAGAGGGGAAACGGGAGGAAACGATGAGGCGGAGGGTGCCCCGTGGTGCGGCGAGCCAAAGCAAATAACATGTATCATGTGTGTTTGGATTTGGCCTTTGACCCAAGTCGTATGATAACCTCACTTTTCCACCTGTACTGAACGGTATGTAAGGTGTAGCACCGCGAGATTCATGAAGTGAATTTGTCTTCTTCTGATAGCGTCTTTTCCCTGAAGAATGTTTTTCATTTTCTTTGTTATAGAATTTCTTCCTTGACTGGATTTATTCTCCAGCAAAAAAAATCTTCTTGGGTCCAAGCAACATCTATTCTCATTTTGCAAAGAAAGTCCAGGCGTAGTCCTCATGAACATTCATGCAGACTTAGTAGATACAGTATACAGTATCCTGTCAGTACTTGGCAAGTGGATGTGGATGAGCACAACACACCCTCTTCAAGCACGCTATACTGTGCATAAAGCGTGTGTGTGTGTGTGTGTGTGTGTGTGTGTGTGTGTGTGTGTGTGTGTGTGTGTGTGTGTGTGTGTGTTCGCTGATTCCAAATCTGGAAGTAATTTAAGAACAGGGGCACTCCAGCATGGCACAGAATTACCCAGCTACCGCACACATGCCACACATTTTCACACACACTTTACTCTGTTAATTCATCTGCCCGAAGTCATGCAGTGCGACACAGGCATCGGGCTGGTGCACACCCCTTCATACTGCCGGTCATCCTATCATCATTGTTCCGTTACCATGTTTTTCCACAACAATCAGAGGTGACTGTGGTCTCTTTAATGAGGTGTGCACATATATACTGCTTCCTCATCTCATCTCTCCTTTTAATATCAATGTGTGTAAGTAGAGTAAAGAGAGGGAGCGGTGTAATGCCTGTTGAGGCTAATAGTTCTCTGTGGGAATTAACCCCACACACACACACACACATGCAAACACCACCCTCTCTGTCCGTGCCCATCTGTCCGAGGTTGACCTATTAGGTGTGACCTTTCGACGCATGGATGCATGGATGCAGTCGGCTGTTTTATTAGAAGGTATCAATGTCACAATCTCACACAAACAGCCCTGCGAGCAGCGATCAAATGTCCAGTTTCATGAAGACTTTGGACCTGGCTGTGTGCTCTCTCATTCAGTCTGCTCCAGCTTGCCTTTATTATGAAGGGCTGTTACCACACTGCGTTCAATAGGCCCTTTGTCTTGTGTGTGTGTGTGTGTGTGTGTGTGTGTGTGTGTGTGTGTGTGTGTGTGTGCGTGTCTGCGTGTGTGCATTAGTGTGTCTGATTGAATGAGACATTGGAGATACACAGTCTTTGGCTGTCTTCATGATATGTGATATAAATATGATTTAGCAGTGCAGTGGGTGAAAACAGAAGACTTGTGTTGCACTGATAATGTTTTGAAATTTTATGTGCGTGTGAAGTTGTAAGTTGGCATATCTCTGTTATGTGCAGGGCTAATTAAAGGCCAGTTGCCAGTTTGCGCTGTCAACTTGTCTGAATTTGTTAAATCAATACGTTTGTTGAACTATTGCACATAAGAGGTGCGAGGGAAGATTCCTCACCCACCACCGCAGAGACTCACAGTTTGTCATGTGTTCTAGTGCTGCAGCTAATGATTATTTTTGTTATTGATTAGTTTGATTAAATGTTTGGAATGTCCAGTGCAATTTTCCAGAGCCCATTTTCAAATGGTTTATTTTGTCCAAGCGTTGGTCCAAAACCCAAAGATTATTGTTTTACTATTCAATTTGACGAATGAAAGCAGTCCTTCCCTGGCTGAGCTGGATGTTATGAATGGCAGGAAAATAACATACCGATACGACTCTGGGACAAAACATGACCTGCAGTTTCGACTGTGACCACTTTGCCAAAAGCACTTCACAGCCTGGTACAGCTTGTCTTTGTCACAGCACAAGTGACTCTTATTAGTGGTTTTAAAAAAAAAAAAAAAAGAAGAAGCAGTGCTTGAGGAATTTGGCAGTCCAAATTTGGTAAAGAGTGGAATTGCTACTTTTAGTTATGTGAAGTATTTGATAGCTTCCTCCGTCTGTGTTTAAGACAGACAGGAGAAACATTTGTGACAGACGATGTTGCAGAGACTAAAGAAGTGATTGTTCGGAGACACTGAGTGAGTCTATAGGCCAGGGTGCTTGGAATCTGATGATTCATTAGCTGGATATCAGCTTAACTTAATTAGATCGGCGTTGACGTCACAAAAAGTGGATTTGTAATCTTTGGGCTGCATTCAGCATCAGTCTCAGCCCTGCTGTCACCGGTCTCAGCGTATGTGCTGGTAAAGAAGGCCCACTGTTCTCCTCCATTATGAATGACACTCCACCTCCCAGATGTGAAACACCATCTTGTTTTTGTACATTCTTCCTACGTCTAGAAGAAACAGAAAACCCTGATTGACAATTAATAATAAGTTGCTTAGCCAAGAAAAAGATGGAAGAAGAATAAACAGACAGATAATGCAAGGATGTGTAATCTCTCTTGCATTTGTACCCTGAATGTGTGTGTGTGTGTGTGTGTGTGTGAGTGTGTGCGTGCGTGCGTGCGTGCGTGCAAGACAGCGGCGGGGTTAAAATGAGAGGGAGGCAGCTGGATACTGAACCATTAGTAGAAAGAAGGTTGTAAAACCAGCAGGAATGTTGCTGCTGGGTACTGTCAGGTTTTCATCAGGGTGGGATGTGTAATGACGGTGACAGGGGTTCCCCCCAAAGGAAAACAGGGAGGGAGGAGGAGGGAGGAATGAAATGGAGAGCAGAACGTTGGTTGATGGATGGAAAATCGTGCAGAATTAAGACACAACAGCTAACAGGTGAATTTCACACCAAGATCATCGTGCTACCACATCGTCACAGGTTTGAGTCTTTGTATAAGTGGACAGGTTTACCAACAGCTGGTGGGTTCCCTTAGGATGTCCTTAATCTAAACTCCTTACCTCTTAGAAAGAGACGAGATACAGCCAGACTCAAAAAAAAAAAAAAAAAAGGAGGGGAAGAGTTTGGAGACGCAGCTTGACCCTTGGAGATAGTGAAGATAAAAGAGTAATCCTGTGATACGTCCTTTACTCCACTTATCAACAGTAGCAGCAGGGAGTGGTTAGGAGAAGTCCAGCAAAGCAATAAATAACTGTCTGATTGGCTTTCGTCTCTCAGGCTCTTTAGTCACCAAAAGGCAGCTGCAGATGTCTAGACGATGTTGGATGAATCTTTTTTTTCTTAAATTGATTTAAATTGATTGATGGACTTTTTTTAATATCATTATGGGTGTTAGTTAGGTTACATCATGCACAAGTCAAATAAAACATTTAAGTTTTCATGACCAACATTTTTGGGGTCTTGTGTCATCCCAGTGGTTGTATTTCCCTGTGGTGCTCACAGGGGTTCAGAGCACAAACAACACATGGAGGTAATGGAGATGTCCGAAGTGAACTCGTGTAGAAAAGATAATTATCTTATTAATCATGTCTGACCTGCCTGAGCACACACTCAGGGAAAAGTGTGTATTTGGATGGATTTTGGACTAAAGCCTGGTGGAAAGCATAAGGATGCCAACACTATAAAACACATTGAATTCTGATCGTTGAGACAAAATGTACACTGGCCTTGTCCAAAAGTTACTAGCACCGAGGCGCCTAGATAATAAAATAAAAATACACACAGAAGTGCACACACACGTGCAACGTGCACACCCTGAAAAGTAGACAGACGGCAGAACTTAGCCAAATTAGCCACATGCCAAGCAGAACAACTGCCCTGAGGGGAAGTAGGTGAGAAAGAGAGCAAGCGTGCAGAGGGCGGGGGTAAAGTGAACTTTCCAGCTGTTACCATATCAAGTTTGACATCAGTGTCTTATCCTCCACCCACCAAAGAGCTCGCAGATTGACACACACACCACCAACATACACACACAAAGATTTATTAGCCCTGAACTGCCTCCAGGCTAGTTTCTTGAAGTGACTCCTATCTCACACACAAAAAGCTAGTCATACACACCTACATGCAGCCATGCACAAACACTCCAACATGAAGTCTTTCTCTTTATCTCCCTAACATTTCATTCCATTTCTTCAATGTTCATCCTTCCTTGTTCTCGACTTATGAGCCTGAAATTACAGGTTTGTCAGGAGAAAGGTTCTGAGTCAGCATTTTTTAAAACTACACAAGGCAAGCATTTTCAAGGCACACACATACATCTGAATACAAATGTGCTTCTCTTTTCTCTCTCTCACACACACACACACACACACACACACACACACCCACCTGCAAGTAGATCAAGTCACACCGCCAAACCCCAATGAGCTCACGCAGCCCCTCCTCCAATACCACACAACTCGCCACCACCCCCCTCGCAAAATATACTTACCTTGACACACCTCCCAAAACACACACACACACACACACACACACACACACACACACACGTAGCTAACAGATGCCTGCTTATTGTAAGAGCGTGTCACATTTGTAGATAGGGGCAGATTATATGGAGCATTAAGAGATCAGTAAAGTTGTTCATGTACGCCCCTTCATTTGTTGTTGTTAACACGAGCTTGTGTGTTGAGGTGTTGTCATCAAACACCCTCCCTCAGACGTGTTGCAAACGACACATGCTTTTACACAGTGCTGCTTTTGGATCATTTCTGCTCAGGAATGGACCTGCCCCACCTGTGATCACACTATAGCCTGAGCGGGGTCGTGCGCTGCAGTGTGATGTGGGCGCCTGGGGGCCTCGCTCCTGCCTCCTTTACTCACCGGCTTCCCAGCTCTGCCACAGCAGCTTGTAAAAGTCACTGCGAGTGTGAAAATTAAAGAGATGCATGCTGCTTTTATGAGCTTTCTTTGACTTTTTTCTCTGTCTTGAGTCTGCCCCGCTCCCCTCCCCTGTGTCTTTGCTTTCACCATCTCCCACTGCAAGGTTAAAAGTACTTTGTGGCACATACTTTGATTCGATTAGTCATAACACTTTTCTTTGCTCGATCCTTTGTTTCTTTCTGTCTCCCATCCTTTTACCCCTCTCCTCTCGTCTCCCCAGATATGGTTTACAGTTTCAGGACCTCTCTGTCTCAATTGTCAGATGCCATTTTCAGCGGGCCATTAAACCAAGATGATTCACTCTGCAGTACTGAAGCTGGACTAAAACTGACCTTTCGACAAGCTCTAAATGACGTGCAAAGCTCTCATCAAAGAGCCACAATGTTAGATTTTACCACAGAGAATGAGAACGATACAGACTGTCAACGTGATGATCAGCCAGAAAAATATGGTCATAAATATGGATACACAATCGCCTTCAGATGGCACAAACTGTCAGCCACCATTCATAAATCACAGAAGGAATGACCAGCCGTTCTCAGTTATTCCTGCTTATTATTTGCAGTTATTCCAGGGCACGGAATTTCTGAAGGTCTCTGGGGATAATGACAATGTTGCATCGTGCGTAAACCCTGCAATCGGATCTGGCTCCATGCTGACCAGCATCGCCGGGCTGTACGTCTGAGCAGACGGATGGAGAGCGATGCCAAATCTGTTAGACAGCAGCAGCAGCAGCATGAGAGACAGTTCTTTTCCACGAGCTTGGCGACTCAGACTGGCGATTATGCCTCTGCTTTTTATAGCCGTCCTGCTGGAGTGACACATTTTCAATCATTACGACCACTCAGCAGGGGCTCAAGTGTAAAGTAGCTTCCAGTGCAGTGGCATCCAAACTAATGTGTGTGGTGTTTCCAGTCGGTGCTGCGCGAGCCTGGTTTCACTTAGTGCTTTGTTGTAGGTAGTTTATCACAGTTTGTACAAGATCGTGAAAGAAAACTTCTACGTACAGAAAGTATCAGTTCTCATGGTCATAATTATGACTAAACAAATGGAAATTACTTCCATCCCAAGTGAGACACACAAGTGACAGCTAATGTAACAGTGTAAAAGGTTTGGATGCACATTGTTGAGATTAGTTCCAGAAACTGTTGAAATACTATTAATGATTTTGAGTTTTAAACTTTTTCAAAATCTTATTTGTTTTATCCAAGGTATGTCTACTGAGCAGATGTTCTTTTCCAGCAATGCCCTGCTCCAATCTCATGGTAATTGTTGTGATGGTTTACTATGTGCTTTGCTCTAAGGCACCAGAATGGTGTGAATAGGAGGGCTGCTGCTCGATCATTTGGCAGCTTCAGTTTGATCCAGTGTGCCCTAAGTTACAGCTGAAACTGTCACTTAGCAACAATATAAATCTAACTTCGACTATTTGGGCTGCTAGTGGAAGCCAGGCTGTTGTCAGCCTGTAAAAGTTTAGGAGACCCCTCTTTATGGGACTGCACTGAGAACTGGGACGGTCTTGTTGGAAGGAGAAGTCAGAGCTCGTTGCTGTCACACCTCTTGACTTGGAGCGAAGTGGAAAAGGAGAAATTTCTTCAAGTTAAGCAAAACCAGGAACAACTTTATGGTGTTTATATACACTCATGGCAATGAATGCAGTGTGTTCTCTGGTAAAACAAATGACACACATAACACATGTATATACAGAAACAAATGTGCATGAATTGTAATATGTCTGCCAGCAACACCAGAAAATATCCAGGGCACATTAGGGAGGGAGCGAAAGGGTAGAAAGGTCCTTTGAGCAACATTAACAGCCCACAATGTGCACTACAGGCCCAGGCTCTGGAAGCGTTTGGACAGTTTTTATGGCCTAACTACCTGTGTTTGCCCGCCACAAATCCATATTACCCAACATCATACACAGAGCCGGAGCATTTTGTAGGACTTCGTAACATCTGGCTCTGGCAAAGATACATAAATAGTGAGATCAGGGCTTAGTTTTTAAATGGTCCAGGTCTTCTAATGTTACTAGATGAAGAGTTATGGGTGGGTGACCGATTGGGTGTAGATTACAGCAGCACCCTCATTATGTGTAACTATAGTTTCTGCGGCCCACAACACTGTCCATACAGAACGAGGCAGTCTGGGTCTTTTCTCTGAAGTCTTGACCTGGACTAGTCTTGGTCTCAGCCACTAGTATTGATTTCCATGATGTACTAACCTTTTGGATATTTTCAGTGATACTATTTGTCACCAGGTCCAATACAGTAAATCTCTTAAGGTAGCCTAAAGGACAAAATCATTTGGTCCCACATCCTTTGATCATTGTTGGGTTTTTTTTTTTTTTTTCTCATTTGGAAAAGAGACTTCATCTGTTTGCTGCCTTGGTTTTAAAGTTGATATCAATTTGCTTTGATCTTAGTTTTGATTGATAAAGTGTGATTAATGTGGATTTTGTCAGTACAGAGGGTCAGCAGGTCATAGGCCACGGCTGACTACTTTCTAACAACCCTGGCTAAGCTCCACAAAGACAAGTTTGCTTTATTGTCTTCACCATTATTTTGCAGTTGATGATGGTTAATGGTGCGAGTCCAACATTGTTAGTATTATGGCTGGGGTTCTCAGCACTGGTCAGTGGCCTAGTTTGGCCTCCGGGTGGGTGTGATGGGATATTTCTGGGTTTCAGAGAAATCTGAGGGAGCTAATATTGCAAGAATAGAGAGTTTTCCATGGGGATTGAAGACTGCAGACTCAAACAAACATGAGGCTTAGGAACATCAGGGCAAACAAGAGGAATGCAATGCCCGTTCACAAGTCCTCATGAAAATCCCTTATCATATGAAATGTGCATGTCAGATTTTCTTATTGGGGTCAGAGAAGAGCGTTATGGTTTGGCTGCCTTTTATTGGCATGAAAACTGATGCTCTCGTTTCAACTGGGAGTTAAAGGAGTAGACACGGTTATTTTATCCATTCAGGAATGATGACACTTATTAATCCCCGTTGCTGATAAATTTGTCTTAGCTCGCCATTCGTTTGCAGTGAGCTCAACTGCAGAAGAATTAGTGAGAAGCTTTTAAGAGTTTAGTTTAAATGTTCCTGGTAGTGTTAAATGAAGAGTCCATAATCTTGGCTAGCATTGCTCAGCATAAACATTTAGTTTAAAATGAAATAAAAGCTGAAATATAAACTGAATCGCAGGAGGATTGTCTTTCAAGACACTGGATTAGCGTTGTGCTGCACAGCCAAAAGAACAACACAGAGCTGGATTTGGCAGCACAGATAGCCATCAAAGATAATGAAAAGTAATAAAGTGTGTATGTGTGTGTGAGTGCAGTGGAAAAGCTCAGGCTGAATGTTTGAGATATTTTATGTGTTTTTGCATGTGTGGAGAAGATGAAATTCATTTCTGTGTCTCAGCTGTTGTGTTTTGTCTTTCACATTCTCCAGAATTCAGAACCATGGCTCCTGTCTTTACATAGGACTGGCGCTATAAATTACAGTTTTGCTTCTCTAGAGTTTCAAGTAAGGTGACGATTTGCGCAAGTGTCAAGTGAAATGTTCGATATAATGAGGGAATAACAATAAAACACGAGGGGAGATTTCTCCTAAGTGGATTACTGCACTGAGAGGGGAGGAAGCACGGCAGACACACAAATAAAATGTAAAATAAGACATGAGAGGTGTTTGGGGAATCGTCTAAGACAGTATAGTTATAATTCATTCTAACAGCCCAGCTCTAGGCCTTCAACTGCAGTATTTCAAACTAAGTTTACAGTGTTTGAGTGCATGGTCTCTCTCACTTGTTTGCCATTCGTAGGCAGCAGCAGTTGTTTCCTGTTTGCAAAGTTACATAGAATCTGTGTTTTAGTTTGCCTTTGGGAAATCCACTAAACTGTCAGGTTTTAAAACTGATCTGAGCCGCGTTGACATGGACTCTTCTCCCTTAATTCACTTCAGAAATGACATCACTTACTTCACCACTAATGAAAACATCTACAAAAGAGGAAACTTGGCTTTAGTCTAATTTTAAGTAAACTTATTGAAAGATTTTGTGTTACCATGAAACAAAACAGTCCGGCGCACAGTAAGATCATCTGAGTTTAAATATGTGATGAAACTGATACAAAGTTTGAAATAAAAAAAAGAAACTGATAAGCACAACAATGTTTTTTGCAGTGTTATCCTTGGAATAGATATTAGGGGAGTGCGCCAAGCAAGAATATAAAAACCTGGTTTTTGTCATGGAAGGAAAGAGAGGGGTGAGAGCCTCTGGAGTGACCTGGATTTATAGTGCTCTGTGTTTAACCCCAGCACAGGGATTATTTCAGGATTAATTCGCACAAGTTAATAATATCGAGAAGTGCATGATGGAGAGTTGAGTTGAGTTTCAGGATCGTGTAACATTTTCACCTGTTGATTGCACTAAGAAGGAGGCTGTATTATAAGGACAATGTTGGAAAATGGCAAGGTGATGGTCGTGTGATCTCACTATAGCGGCCCATAGAGATACAGCATTTAGTCCAGGGAAGACAGATGCATCAGTAAGTAAAGCTGATCTCAGCTTCATCCTATTTTCCCTAATTTATCATCTTGTTTCTCCTGATTGTCTCTGTGAACAGTGCTTTCCTTGTTTGGGCCTTTTTATTGTCTGGTCTTGCTGTGCGGCTGCGTTGGTTGTCTTCTCCGTCTTCCCAAACCGTTGGAAAGCTTCAAAGACAGAACGGGCATCAAAGGCTTTGGGCCTGAGTGGCCTCCTCCTCTCATCCCTGTGCTTCCCTTCTTTTCTGTCTTTTAGTCTCCACTGCTCCAGCTTTGTTGTTCCTCCCCTCATGTGCAAGTGATTAGACGACAGGGCCGAAGGAAAACACAAGCTTTGTTTTCGAGGCAGCGGGCACACTCGGAATTCCAGTGGATTTACAGCAGTGAGGATCCCTCAGATCCTAACTGGTTAAATGGGACTCTGGAGAACCCTCCTGCTATCTGCTAACACCATCCAGGTCACTCCTTTTCCTCTCTTCTCCTTCCTATACGTCTGCAATTTTAGTTTTCTTCTCTCTCTTCATCTCTTCCTGGCTAGTTTTCTCTTAATTTCTTTTTTTTGCAATCTCCTCTCCTCTCAACAGAGGAGATGATACAAAGATCTATTCATAGCCTGAGTGACTGCTCATTTTCCCTTCTCTGCCTAGATGTCTTGCCTCACTGTCACTCTTCCTCTTATGAAAGGTCAGATAGTAGTGAATGGTACAGTTGCTACTATTGTGCCTTCATAGGCAACGGTTATGTCTCTTATGTCATCTGCTCTGAAAGTAAAAACAGAGCACAAAGAGTCTCGATATATAACAGTCTGGCCTTACAGTGACCTTGACAAATATTGGATTCTTAGTCCAGCTGAGCAGCTCACAGGTTGTTGCAGGGGCCTCATGGGGCCCATCAACTAAATGAAGAAGAGTTGAATATTCTTTTGACGTATATTACTACAGTGACTCAGAGAGTCTACAGCCTGGCTAGCGGCTCTGTGAGGCTGTACTGAAGCCTAACATCGACGTGCTAACATGCTCACAGTGACAATGGAAAAATGCTGATGATACCATGTTCACCATTTTGGGTTAACACGTAGTTGGCTAATTAACACTGATGGTAATGTCATTAGGTTGCAGGTCTTTGGAAAGTATTGGACGAATTTTGACCTGATGACCTCGCTAGCGGGAGAGATAACCAAAGCTGCCACAATTCATCCAGATATCAATGCATGTACCAAATCCATGCAATAGTTGCGGAAACGCGTATACTCAAAACCTGAAATATGAAGCTTATGGTGGCGCTGGAGGAAAAGTGAGGGGATCACCAAAGTCATTGGTACAAATGAAAACACTGCACTATAAGTCAGGCGATCACTAAAGTCAGTAGGCTCGATGCTGTGGGGGTCATGCACGTCTTGACAAAATTTCATGGCAATCCATCCAGTAGTCGTTGAGATATTTCAGTGTGGACCAGCGTGGTGAACCGACAGACTGACCTACAGACTGACATTGCCATCCCTAAACCCATCCCACTATAGTGTGGCTGAAAATACAGAAAATGTCACATCTCCAAAATATCAGCTTTCCACGAACAGCCTTGACAGAGAAACTGTCTTTTTTGTTAATAAACCCAAGGGTTGTGGAATTTATAACCTCTAGAGAAACATGAAATCCTTCAATTTAGTTTAAAATACAAAAATCACAAAAATCTGAGGAGCTTTTCATCAGGCATCAGCTATACGCTTTGGAGCAGACCTCTCTGCTTGTCCCAGACTATCCCATTTAGTAGACCCCAGGCATGCTACACCAATAGGAGAGTGCCAGCCAGAATAGCAATTTCTACCAAAAACAATCAAAGTAAGTGAAGTGTGGATCATAGAGTCCCTCTGGCAGGCCTGTGTGTTGACTGGAGAGTGAAGAAAGAATGTAAAAGGGCCCGAGCTCAAATCACGCTCCAGTCAAACAAAGGAGGAGTAATAAGGCATTTGGAGAGCAGGAAAACTCCGAGCCTGCAAGTGATTTAAATCAGGGGGCTGACAATACAGTGTGTGGTGTGTGTTAGCATTCATGTGTTTGTGCTCATAGATTGCGTATGCGGTTGCATCCAGTACAAGAGGAGAACTAAAGGATCTGTTATCCAAAAGAAGTTTGTGTGACCGAGCTTGTGTGTGTGTGTGTTTGTATCTCTGCATGTGCTCGTTTCACAGTCATTTCACTGCATTATATGGTTTCTTGGACCTGCATGGTTAGTTGTGTGCAAGTACGCACTCACGCAAGAAAAATAAACACACACATACAGTGCACATGCTGCCCTCCAACTATCTGTGTAGAGTTGCAGCTGGTTGGCTGGTGAAATTTGACTAGTAAACTGTTTTCAGATTTCAGTTTAATTCTGTTCAGCTTCATTCCTTCACATTTGGAAATAATACTGTGATCCAGAGGCTTATTCCAAACATCTTCTTTAGTAAATAGGGCTTTATGCTTTGTGCTGTGCTGTGCTGTGTGAAACAAGCTACAGCAAACTGTTGGAAATAAGAAATAGGAATTATTGTATTCCTCTCTTTCCATACAGGGTTATGGGGACTCTTGTGTGTCAATGTGAGACCAGGGCCAGTATTTATCAAACTGCGAAAAGATAGTAAAAGATTAAAGTACAAATCTTTCACTTTTACTCCTTTTCAACCAACCAATTTAAAAAAAAAAAAAAAAAAAAGTGTTATATTAGACCTACATTCTTGCAGAACAACAACACACCACTGAATGAACTGCAAGGATTTGATTTTGTTTAAAGCTTATACAATATGGCAAATGGAGGGTGAGTGTATATCCGATTCCTGGGCATAAATGAGATGTGTCATGTGATCACTTGAGAGTTGCTCTTGAGACTTACTTTTCACTCTTTTCTAAGTAGGTGGAAGTCCCTTGATGAATGACTGTCTACTTGCTCACACACAGCCAAGAACTTTCTTCCTCTTAAGTTGGTACTTAAGAGCATTCTTAAAAGTGTGTGTGTGTGTGTGTGTGTGTGTGTGTGTGTGTGTGTGTGTGTGTGTGTGTGTGTGTGTGTGTGTGTGTGTGTGTAAGTAAGTGAGTGGGTGAGAGAGAGAGAGTCTGGCTGGATTTGTGCTGTGCAAGGCTTTTGTTAGGACTCTACAGGATGTGTCAACTGCTTATTTGGCCCACACTCTGACTTTAAACTGTGTCCAACAGCAAAGTATGAAAGAGCTACATGAGTTAAACCAGGAGCCGTGTTTCTAGCACTGCCTTGGTGAATGCAGCACTTTGTCGTCTTTGTTGGAAAAATTCAAACATTCGATTCCATTTCTTTTTTTCTTTATTTTTTCATTTAAATATATCCGAGATATGGACAGAGCGATCAGATACCAATCAGACACAAGCAGTGATTATCTTTATACATCTTTATTAAGTAACCATACAAGTTACCATTCCCCTGAATTATAATGCATGTATCACGTTTCACACATAGCAGTTATCTCCTTTCTTTAAATTGTCTACTATTTTTCGATATGTATTTGTTGAATTTTATCCTCCCTGTAGTAACATGAGAACGATGTGGAGGTTTTACATGTCTTTCTGCTGTTGCTGCTGCTTTATGTGTGTGTTTACCCGGACAGAATGAGTTCACTGATAATGTACCAACTCACTCTCATATGTGGCTGCAGGATTTTATCATGCACCCTCTATTTCACATTGCCACTCCTGGTAAACCCAAAAGACGTTTACCTTTGGGTCAGCGGTGCACACATACACTCACACATACACAGGGAAAAAAGTAACTGTTATTGAAGTTGTGTAGTTGTTAGTGTGTTGCAGACACAAAAATAGGCTTAGTGGGGCTGTAAATGTCATTAGCACTAGTTTGACTCTCGTTGCTCTGTGTTGAGCTCGTTAGGAGGAAGTCACCACTTCAGCTGACAAACCTTGACCCTGGCAAACCTCAGACTGGAGTCACTGAGTTCATTTGTAACACTATGAAGCTTTATGGAGGGAGAAATGTGTTGTTTAGTAAACTGTTCAGCCAGACAGAAACCAGCTATGAATATTTTATATCGGTTCCTCGGCTCTACTTCTAATCCAAATAAGGTTACCATGAATTGAATTTAATCACCAGTTACATACAGAATTGAGATTCATGTCAAATATGTCCTAGGCTTCTCTGCAGAGCCGTGGGCAACGCACTGAAATATTTTCATTTTCAGAGGATCTTTTTGTGGGATTTGGAACAACATATCTTGAACTTAACCTTTCAAATCCTCTGTGAGCACTAGAAACAAGTCTTTTTAAATGCTACTGCTATGCCTCATATTTCTAGTAAGTCTTTGTCCAAACTGTCACTGGGGACAGCTGAAAAAGCTGGACTGACTGACTCACAGTAGAAACAGCATGAAGAGCAGAATACTTACCATACTTTTCAACATGCTGCCAGTCAGTGAGAACCACCCAGTAACACCACATTTAGTTTCCCCTATTGTGAAAGACTTACGAAGGTCTTGTGTATATCAAAATGTGTCGAAGCACTTCATCAATATATCAAGGCCATTCCATACAAAGTAATGACAGGTGCACATTAAGAAATGGTTGGTAGGTCCAGCTGTTCTGCAGGTTTTTGTGAAGCAACACACTCACTTTCTCCTTGCCTGTAAAGTATACTACACTCTTTAGTAACTCCCGGCTTTTTTCTCTCTCCTCCACCCTCCATCTCTAACATCAGGAAACTCTGGATTGTCTTAAACAATACAATATACAAACTGAAATATTTTCCTCCTGCAACTTTTCAGCCTTTCCTGGTCCCTCCACCTGGCTGTCACGTTTTCTGAGCTTGAGGGAAAGTGAACATACTGTACTGTCTCTTTACAGCACGAAAACACTTGGTGAGAAAGAACTGCGCCCGTCGTCCCTGTTTAAAAATCCAGGACTGACCCGGTGTGTTGGAGTCTGGTGATTGTCAGCAGTGGCTGCTCAGTTCAAAGGCTTCATACTATATAATAATATGCAGACAGATGGAGCTAACAGAGTCCATCCCCCAGATGTGGAGTCAACGCACTGCAGTGTCTGTGCTGTCTGTCTGCAGTCTGCAGCTATACAATACACACACTGACAATCAGGCAACATACATATACACACAGACATCAAACTGTAGAATTAACGGTAGATCTCTCCACTTCATCGTTGGGAGCTTAAAGCTTCATCTCTCTCTCTGTTTCTAAGTCTTTCTCTTTCGCTCACTCGCTCCAACTGACCATTCAACTATCTGTCAACCTGATACACAAGACCTGTGTTCAGTTTATCCCTTAAATGGTTTTCCTCTATCTCACACATCAGTTTCACACAATTCATAAAACGGCTTAGAAACCTGTGAAATCCTTCTGACATTGCCTAGCCGCGTGCGTCATTAGATTCCAAGTGTATCATCAAACACTTGGATAGAACTGGGAAAAATTCCTTCATCTTTGTCCTACGCTCATGATAGATTGTTTTGTGCTCTCACACACTACGCAGCTGCTTTGATCCAAACTATTTTGGTGTCCACATTTGTCACTGCGGATCTCAAATGAGTGGACTCTCAGTAGCCTAGCAGCCCATTTCTCAACCTCTGTGTCTCCCTGCCTTTTGAAGAGGACGGAGGATTGTTTATTTTAGCATGAACCAGACCTGAGCACATCATGGCTTTTATTGCTTTTAAGAGGACACTGTGTGCTGTGTATAGAAAGAGTGACACTGTGGTGCAGTATAAGCTTTCCTCCTAAGCTTCCTGCAAAGGTGGTGAAGTAAAACTATGCACGGGCACGTGCTCTCGTGCACAGAGAGGAGACGAGAGGGAAAGTGACAAGGTGGAGAAGAGAAAAGGACAGACCACAGTGCAATTTGATGAGTAGCTCTGATCCACCAAATCAAGCGCCACGATAACATCAGGGCCCAACGATATTACTGTAAACATGTTCCATATGCTCTCACTGTCTCCACCTCCGTCGTCTTCTTTTTCTCCTCTCTGCTTGTCTCACCCCATCTCTTTTGATTTCCTTTCTTTCTCCTTTTCTCACTCTTCCCCCTTCTCTCCTGCCCGCTTATTTTATTGAGGAATGCTCCGCTGAGGAGAGCATTTGATCTTACTGCTGCTTTGACCTAGAGATGGAGAGAGGGAGGCAGCGACGGAGGAGGGGAGGAGGGGAGGAGGGGTTTAAGGCTGCATGTGTCCCCAATTACGCAGCCGAGATGGCAGCGTAACTCACCGCCTCACTCAGGGACTGGTGGACGGGAAAGAGACGCCTAATCAAGGCCAGAGGACCCCAGGCTGCTGCCAATTCTAACACATACATGAACACTGCACATGCATGGACTCTCTCACACACACACACACACACACACACACACACACACACACACACACACACACACATACAGCCTTGGTCATGACAACAGCCTTCATACAGCTCACCACATTTGAAGGCTTATATTGCGCACATTTTCTCACCCCTCCCTCTCTCTCTCTCTTTGACTCCCCTCAACAGCTGTCCCATAAAAATCAATATTAAATAATAGACCAGCAAACTTTTTTTTATTTCTATGACAGTGACGTTGGTGATGTTTAAGAGTTTAAACTAGCTCGCGTATCCTTGAGCACCAGCAGGAAACCATTTTTCCCTCTTATCTACATTATCCTCTGTTTACTGTGTTTTCTAACCACAGTTAGCATGTGATAATATACTACAGATACACTCCGCATACTACGGTTACAAATATTTGTAACCCCTTCTTTTCTTTCATGAATCAGCCAAGACGTTTCCTTCATCCCTCTTAAGAAAAAAATAGCCATAAATCAGTTCAGTTCATTTCCTCGCCTTTATCAAACTTAGACTGTTTTGTTTATCCAAGGTAAACCAGTTGAACCAGCACCACCACATCCATGTTAACAGTGCAAACATAAACTGCAAGCAGCTAAGCTAATGCAGTTGTAGTTTTCATAGTGCAGATTCACCTAAATTCATCCCAGTCAGAAATAAGGAAAAGTGAAACACGAGTGATAAATCCATGAACTTTGATTTCTTTTTCTTTTTTTTACACAGTGAATTTGACAGTAGTATAATGTCCCATCAGCTTGGTTGTGAAATCCCCGGCTCACTAAGATCCTCATATTTGTTGTTTAGAACCTTTAGAAATGCAAACCAAAAGATTTTATTTAAATGATGTATAATGGCACCAGCATGTCGGATAATGCCATTTCGATGCAGCCTAACTTATAAAAAAATGGTGAACTGTGAGCTGCAAGTCTGTGAAAAAGGAGCAAAAAAACAAAATAAGCAAAACCAGTCAGAGGTTCAAAGGTCTGGTAAACTGATGAGAAGTAAGGAGCAGAAATAACATATGAGGGTGCGTAGCAGGCGGTGGGATCCTTCACTCAGAGGGATCTAACAGACTTCTTCTCTGCAACCTGGGAGATTCTGAACAGGAAATGAGGTAATACAATAGAGTTCTCTGTGCCTGTAGTGCTCCTTTAACACCTCTTTCTTCTGTGCGTCGCCATCTGCCTATCCTCCTTTCCATCGTCTGGGGTGGAGGTGGATCAGTTATGAAGTGTGTGTTTGAGAGAACCGGGTTTATGGGAGGTGAAGTGAGACTGTGTTTGGAGAAGCAAGCTGCGATGCTTTACAAGGTGTGCCTAGTCAGCCCCCGCACCGGTCGTCTGGTCAAATGAGATGGAAATGACAACAAGCTCTGGAAATGTGAGAGAGCGACTGTGATCGTCTTTGTCTCTTGTGGCGGAGTTTGTGTGTGTCTCTCTGTCTGGCACTCGTATTTTTGCTCTCTTGTCTGTATTTTGCCCACTCTAATAAAATCCAGGCTTTGTAAATCCCTCAGTCATCCGCAGCCCCTCTTCTTTTTAAACGTCTTCTGTGCTCAGTCCAGAAAGATGTCTTTTGGTGGAAGTGTTTTCATAATCAGCACGCAGTTGCAGCCAATGGAAAACTACGTCAAATAAAGCGAGATCAGGCATGATGTTCCAGCCGGCGTGCTTGTTTGTTTTGAGCTGTGTCTGTGTGACTTTCTGCAGCATAAATGATCATAATAAATCAGTGTAAATTACAGATGATGAGATTTTAAACACTGGAAGAAAAACAACAGCAGAAAAGCTTTATTTTATCAGCAGAGGAAGTAAATATTAGAATATCTTTAATCATACTCACAAAATAAGATTTTAAATTTCGACTGTGTTTATTCTAGTATGGGCCTTAGTGTAAAGCTGAAAATGGATGTATGCACATATTTTAATGAAAAATGAATGTTGACAATACAACGCACCCAGGGTTGGGGCAGCTAAACCAAGTGCTCCCCTTGATTTTCTCCTTCAGATCCTTCCTTCTGCTCGTCTTCTTCCACGCTGGGTTTTCCATCGTTCATCCCTCTGTCTTTTCATCACTCTGTAACTTATCTGCCCTTTTCCTCCTTCGCTATTTTTAAGGATTTCTTTTCTTTACATGTTGTTATTCTTTTCCTCCTCACGCACTGGTGATTCCCAATCTACGGTTTAAAAAATCCAGTCTTTCCGTTCAGTGCGTTTCCCACATTGTCAAGTTTGCCTTATATCATCGCCACAGTTTTCATCACTTACATCTGCCTGACATTTCTTCTTCTCTTTTCCCCTTTTCTACTTCTTTCACATTGTTGGCGTCTTTTTTTTCTCCAACAATCTAAGGCAGATCCGGAGCAGGTGTCCCCCCCCCACCCCCCATCCCCCACTCCCCTCCCCTCCACTCTTTTTGGCATCAAGGATGTGTCGAAGAAGAATCGGAAACAGGGATTGTATCTCTCTGAAATGCACGTAGTGTACACGCATACAAACACACCACATCTGGTTCTTCACTTATTAGGGCAGCTGGGTACATTTCATTATAAGAGAATCCTTTCTGACAAATCCCTCCCATTAAACTAGGCTCATTGGCCCTGATCACCTGAATCCTCCCTCGCACGAACAGTATAAGAAGCAGTACTCTTTTTCAATTGTTCTTTCTTATACCATTTTAGTGTTGACAGAAATTAAATATTTGTGCACTGCTGTGAACAATAACTGGATTTCAAAGTTTCCTGTATGTATATGGTCTAAGATTTGGTGGGTTTTAGATTGGCTGGAAAGGAGTGATTGACAGAACTGGACTCTGGCTCTTGATAGTCAGAATTACACTGTTAGCAAACATATTTGTTGCAAATTTGCAGAGAGTGGAAATTGTTGAAGATCTTTTCCTGGTTGCTGTTATATTAGCAATGGCTGTGCTTTTATTTTTTTTATATATATATATATATATATATATATATATATACATGTGTGTATATAATACCAGCTCAGTGTTATGTCAAAATGTTGGTATTTTGCCAACACTGTAACCTTTCACGTTCGAGGCTGGTCATTAAAAGAGTGAAAATCTACAATTAGTCATGCATGAGACGTTTGTATGGGGAAACCGGAAAATACCATCTGAACTACGGGCAGTCATATGCCTATAGTTTTTTTTATTGGCTTGTATTATTTTTACTTGATTGCCTCAGTCTCTGTACATGCCGGTGTAGTGTGCGGTTACTGCACCTGATACTGTTCAGCTGCTCAGCATTGACAGGATAGGACAATTCAGTTTTTTGATTGAGAGGTTGATTAAGTGTCTAATACAGAATTTTGGTAAAACAAGGTGTACCCTGAAGGCATGACATTACTGGATTATCACATTGCCTTTATTGACCAAAAGTTTCACTGCTGAGTAAGACCACTGTGTGTTTTTCACACACAGTAGTGAAAGAAGCATTCTGACCCACATTTCTGATGAACTGGAAACTTTCAAGAAACATTGATAAGTAACTTTTGATCTACTATAGCCAATATATTTTCCATTATTATCCATGTTTCATCCTTTTTTAGCATTAAGAAGAAGCTTGGCTAGAGGGTTATTTTGGCATGGTTTTGTCTCATGTTCATCTCCCAGATCTTCACAAAATGTAATAAATTATCTCAGATGAGGGGACAGTTAGCGAGACCTGTTTTTTTTTTTTAGTTCTCATATTGCAGATCCATCACTGCATTACATCACATGGACAAACATTTGTCAATGTTTATGTCAGTTGCACATTCAACGTAAGTTATTATGATCTTGGATACATGTCTCATCTTGAATGAATGCCGTCAACATGTCAACTACTTTTATTCATTAGTGTTTGTATATTCTGTCTCTCTCAGCACTTTCTGAGATGTATGTGAAATCTGTTTTTGTGGTGCAGTTTGTGGAAATGCTCCAGTCCAATTCCCCGGCTCTAAATAATTTTTTCTGCTGCGGCGGAAAGTGTTTTGGAAGCTGACGGTGTGGGTTTGTCTCTCTGGCTTCTTTTCAGCTCTGTCTTTGGGGACACAAAGCTCTCCCTTCTCTTTCCCACCACTCACCTCTCTCGTTCTGTCCTTTTCTCTCTCTCTCTCCCATCCTCCTGTCTCCCTCATCAGTCGGGTACCTTTTCCTCCAAACAAGTGGAGGAATGCTGGTGCTTATTTTCTTAACCTGGGATGAGGAGAGGGTTCCTGTAGAGCATCAGTGTGATTGACAGGGAAGCATGCTGGAAACGCTCAGAGGTTTTCTGTTTGCCTCGGCCTCTCGCTGTTGGCAGCCCAGACAGGGCTGGAAAAGCAAAGAATAAGAACACAGGACGTTTTTACTGGAATGAGTATTTCTTGCACTCACTTTCGTCTCTCCCTGTCTCTCTCCCTTCTCTCCCGTTACTCGTTCACGTCTCTATTTCAGTATCTCTCTGTGTCCCTGTCATACTTTCACTTTGGCCTGGAGTCAAATTTTGTGTGGTTGAGTCCATCCTACAGCGTCAGCTATGACTAAGAGTCATGAGTTGATGGAGACACGATGTCTCACACCCAGTTTCCCAGAAGCATCCCAGAATCATTCAGCATAGTTTATCTGTGCAGTCAGCATGGGCCATTGACTGCACAGATAAATACATCAGGTCAATCAGAAAAAGAACATTTGCAGAACAGGCTGGTTAAATTACTGGAGTTGTTGATGGAAAACGTCTCTTATTTAGTTTAGTGGAGTACTCCACTGATTTTATAACAATGTATGATTTTAAAAAGGTGAATAAACTAGGTGCAGAGGAGGGGTGGTAATGTAGTCTTCTTTTTCAAACATGTAATCTTCAGCCCCAACTGAAGCTGCCTCAAGTCACAATTTATCACACTTGGTAATTTTTTCATACATGCAAATTAGGGCCGAACAATTAATCAAAATATTATAGAATCGCAGTATGGCCAAGTGTAGTATCCAAATAGCAATCTTGACGAAATTGTGACTCATATTACAATATCTGCCAAAATATTGGCAATATGTTTTTTGTTTTCTTTTGTTTTTCTTGTTTTTTTGCATATTGTTCAGCCCTAATTCATATGCAGTAAAACTCCCCAAGAACTATAAACAGTTTGATCAGTGCAGGTCCACTTTTAAAAGCATGGCCATGCATTTAATGTACAATTAGTACAGAAAGTTTTCTTCATTAAATGTGGAATTACAAATATAAAAATACTCAGATGTGTAGTGAATTGTATTATTTGATTTGTTGCATTTGTGTGTGTGTGTGTGTGTGTGTGTGTGTGTGTGAGTGTGTGTGTGTCATACTCTCGAGTCAAAGCAAGCATGACCATCGCCTGATGGAAGACAGACCAGCAGCATTCAGGCTAATAATGCTAATGTTTTCCAAATTGCACCATCACAGTGTTTGACGTGTCATTTAAATCAAACATCATTAGCTTGAAATGGTCACGCTCTGTTTTTTATTAATAGTCTCAAGCCTAAATACTCTTCATTGATTTAAGTCAGTGAGGAAATGCCGACAGACGTAAAGAATGGGTTTGGAATGGCGCCCAGCTCAACTGTAGTCACATGACGTCTAAATCCGAGTCACGTTTTGAAATCCAGCAGCATTATCCTGTCGTTCCCAGATTCCATCTGCGAGGGCCTCTCCTTTTGAATTTGTCATCCTAGAGGAATCTGGGAATGCCGGCACTGAGCTTATGGAGTGTGTACATGTCGCTGGCTGCACCTGAGCAGATATTCACCCACATGAACACACACACACGCACAGGTTTTTGTCCAGCACGCACGCAAGCAAGCATGCAACATGGCATGTGTCTTGTTCACGCCATGCGCGCTGTTGGAAGGCATGATACACTATACACAGAAATGTCACGTACAAAAAGTCAAGAGAGATGACTGTATTCATGTCCCACACACACAGACAGACAGCCTGGCTGACTTTGGTCTTAAATCTTATATTCAACACCCGACCCATGACGCACACGCACCTCAGCATGGGCACATAAATATGCACCATATTCACATTAAACGCTACAGTCATTCTGCATAGTGCACTAAGTTGCACATCCTCTGCAATAAAGTGACACACTAACATGCAGGTGTGATGACTGTTCACATTCCACAGATGGATGAACAGACAGACGGCTACATCTGCGGATTGCGTCAAGGTCTCGGGGCTCAGTCTATCTGCTTGGAAGCGATCAGGTTTTCCAGAAAGCTGAGCGCACATACACACACACACACACACTTGTACCAGACCTGTCAGGTGAAAACAGATGAGCTACATAGTAGGTGGTAACATGCTTGTGCAGATTCCTCACCAGTCTGCTTACACCCCTTGTAACGTGAGCTGAGGAGAGCCTCACCCAAAATGGACTAACCAGATCTTATTCATCAGCGTGGTCTCCAGCGCAGAAGCTCACAGAGACAGCATGGGGCTTTTGCATCTGTCTTTTTAACCTGTGAGGCCTAGCAGAGTCCAACGGGGCCACACGGTTAGAGGCAGGACTTCTTCTGCAGAGCCATCAACACAGCATGAAGTCACTCCAAGAGCAAAGATTATGTCATGATGAAGAGACAAATGTGTTAAGACAGACTGTGGCTTTATAAAAGATTCATAGCACATAGCTAATCTTTCCATACAGGGGAGATGTGTGAAATTGCCTTCATTGCACATAAATCCAAATGAATCCACGAAGAGCTAAGTTCATTCCCATGCTCCAGCCCATGCTGTGTGTTTGTGTTGGTTTCCTTGGCGCTCTCAGGTTTCCCCCCATATTTCATTGACATACACATTGACACAAGTAGCCTGGTGGACAGGAAATTATTCATTGGCCACTGGTGTGGATGTGCATATGGAAACAGCCAGTTGAAAAGACCATTATTTATTGAGGTGTTAGCTATTAATCATAATATCATTGTTTACCATGTAGATTTGTGCAAAATTACCACATAAACAGATCAAACTGATCACAAAAAAACCTGAAACTCATTTTGATTCAAAGTTTTTAAATTACTACCAGCATGGAATCATTATTTTTTTTAAATTTTGCAAAACAATCATATCATATGATCTTATGATCATATCATAATACAATTCCACTGAAAGCCAATTATCCTAAGCAGGTATAAAGGTCAAAGGAACACCGCCTCAGATCATAGATGATGGTTGTGGTTGGTGTTAAATTGCTCCCAACAACCCGGCAGTCTAACCTCCTGTTTCCTGTTTCCTGTTGTATGTTTCTTATGTCTGGTAAAAAAATGCTAATCTGCAGAATACTATATCTAGCCATCATGTTGTTGTGCATGTTATGATATTCTCATTTTCAGTATTAAACTTGGCATTGGTTCCTACCCAGCTTGGCCTTGTTGTGGGAGAGATGCTGCTCTAGAGTTTCAGTGGAACAGTGGGAGCCCCCTCCCCGTGTTTGTGTAGTGCGTAGTGTAGTTAGGCGGCGTGGTGCTGGAGACTGGGAGGTGACATTAACGGTTCAGACAAGAAAATCCCCTCTGATGGCTCTATGGAAATTCTTGTTTTGTTTGTTAGCTCCAGAGAGGTCAAAGGTCAGGATCAGTCTCAGACCTGCATCACAGCAGTTTGCACAGATTTAGTGTCGTCACTCAGCCGTGCTCTGCAGCCTGGACTGAGGAATGCTGGGTAGTGACAGTTGTCAATTTGAGCCTGATGCTGTGACATCATTTGTGAAGTAACGAGCTGCCGTTTAAAGGCATCTTCCCTGCACTTGTTGGTCTGTATCAGCTATAGCTTATACTTGGCGTGCTCAGGTTTCCTCTGACGTGGGTCTGCAGGAGTTGGAAAAAAGCCTCTGAGGTGGTTGGGAGTCAGGATTTGATGTTTGATGCAACGGGACAGTTACATACAATTCAAATCACTGTTGAGTGCACACACAGCTGTTTAAAAGATATATTTTTTTTTAAAAACTACAACTGTCTCAATACCTGTGCCTCCATGTCACCTCCCGAATATTAAAGAAAATGAAAACATAAGAAAACAGGCACAAGTATCATGTTTGGCCCAAAGAAAGGGCCAGAGTTTGCTCCAAACTTTAACAAGAATTTGAGGTCAAGCCAAACTATAATTTCATATGCAATGCAGCGTTCCAGAGCATGTAGTAAAAGTTGCATAAAACATCCTCCCTGCTCAGCTCTGTGATTTTTGGAGGGGAAGCAACAGTTTTTACTTTTTTTAAACAGTTTTTTTTCATGTTAGAGCAAATGTCTGTTGCAACTTGAGCCCTTTCTTTCTCTTGTTGTGTATTGTTCTCTATCCTTCCTCCTGTCATCTACCCTGCTAACCCTCACCCCTCTCCCCATCAGCCCTCTCGTCTCTCTCTTCCTCGCCCCCTTCTGTGGTCTTATAAGGTTACAGAGCAGAACTTTCTGAGGCGATGCAGAAATGCGTGTGTGTGTGTGTGTGTGTGTGTGTGTGTGTGTGTGTGTGTGTGTGTGTGTGTGTGTGTGGCTTGATGAATCCTGTGTTCTTTGGTCCATGATGTCCTCAGGTGAACGCTTTTATTCCTCTATACGCTCCAATTGAGCCTGGGAACTAACACCTGCATGCACACACACAGGTGCAGCTATACAATCAGACACACACACACACACACACACATATACACATACACATTATTATCCCTTTTCTATCCCTACTGTCTCCTCGTCTCGTCTCTCTTTAAGGCTAATTTCAGGTTATTTCAACTTGGGTTTATTACAGTTAGTTGTAGTTGTGGAATTATTTATACTTGTAATAAAAACATTGTACCAACCAAATTGGGAACACATCAGTAGTAGTAAAGAAGTCAGAATGGGCAATACACACAAGAATTCAGACCATTCCCAGATTTTATTGAAATAGAAAACAAAATGAAGTTATTATTGAAAACTCCAGTTTTTAAACTACTTAAAAAAAAATTGCCTCTTGTCAGATCATTGAGAAGGGATGTGGTGTAATGATGTTGCTGTGTCCCCATATCCCAGCAGGTACTTTGGTGAGTACAGTGTCACCATAACCAATAGAAATAATGTCCAAAACGACAAAAATGAGTGCCAAGTTGTTATAAAACCAAACCCTTCAATTTGAGCAACTAAAATCACCATCTGCCGTCTCGTTTTCCGTCTTTAAGCTAATTTCCGTCTCCTCCTTCCCACTGGCCGCCACTTCTCTGACTCTGTGAGGCCCATGTATGACCAGTCAAACAGTTTTTCACATTTGACACAATGACAGTGAATAAAATCTCCGGCCAACACAAATCTGCACTCTGCTCTGTGGGACAGAAGCCCACTTCCTAAAAAGCAGATTTTTATGAGTGCATTTACTCTGGGTTTATTGTGACGTTTCTCTTTATTCATTTTCTCTCTTGCTGGTTTTTTCTGAAGTCTCACATTTTCCAAGTCTTCTTCCCTTCTTTTTTATCTCCAATTCCTCGGCTCTCCTTTACAGTCCTCCCCGACTTTTCTTCTCTCCCTTGCTCTCCGCCACTCTTCTTTTTCTCTTCCTCTTGGCCTGAAAAATCTTCATTCTCTCAGATCCCTGTCCTTTCGCCAAGACTATAACTTTCCGCTCGTTTTCCAGTCTTGAACCTAATTGTGCTAATAAGTCATTAAGGCAGCTCGAGCCCTATATGGTACTTAGTCTGGGTCTGGGTGCACGCAACAGTCGAACATTGGCTGCCTGATTCACTCTTCTCGTTGTTGGTAACTGAACGTTTGGGTATATGAAGGGAGAACATGTTCACATAAAAGTTGTAATTACTTTAAGTGAGCATGCAGTGGGAAAGTGGGATGAGACAGTGGTTTGTTGCGGAAATGAGAGCATTTTTTTATAAAGTGGCATCTAAGTTTAAAATAAAAAAAAAAAAAATAGGCTGTGAGCACACAGTAGAAAAGAAAACGAAATTTGGACGGAAAGGGAGATCCGATTAAGACAAATTTGAGAAGGAAATGATTATCATTCCTGAATTTTCTTCATCTGTGCATATCTATCCCTCACCTCTTTAAGTCAGAAAATATGACACATGTTGCATTATGAAAGTAGTGGGTTTGCTGTTCTTCCAGATAACCTCTTAGTTAGATCAGTTTTCCAGCTAATAGGGGTGGAAGCGGACCTTGGGAGAGGCCCTAATAACAGAGCGGGAGAGCTCATACATCAGTCTCTCTCACCACACCAAACACCCTGGCTCCAAACACAGCGCCCCAGACCATATAACAGCATATTAGTTGCTATGCATAACCGCTCAGATTGAACATTTCTGATTTGATTCTGCTTTGCCCACTGAGGCTCCCCCTTTCTCACTTTCTCCCTCACTTTTCTTTGCCTCATTCCTTTCCTTCATTCCCATGCCTTTGGGTTTGAAGTTCTGCACTAATTCCTATATGCTGCTGTCACAGTAAAGTCACACCAAATTCTCAGAGCTTTATAGGGGTTAAGCTCATGTCCCTGCGTGATTTTTATCATCATAAGCCAAATACAGCTGGAGGGGGATCAGAGGCTGCTCTCATGGAACTTTCTGTGTGGAGATTTGCTGTCTGGACCTCTCAAAGGATCCTTCATGTCAACCTTTCACTGTATATTTTATTTTGCCATGAGGATGGCAATTGAGTGGCACCCAGTTGCAAATGAAAGAAGAGGTTCCAAAACTTTCAGCTGCGTGAAATGTGCCGTATCAGCCAAGAGGGGAAAGTGATACTATAATAAAGGTCGGCAGACATCCAGTTTTGTGATGCGTGTTCACTGCCATACCGAAGTGGCCTGAAGTTAACATATCACTCCTGACGTGCTATGGAAATATGTGCCCGGCTTCATGATCCAGGTTATATTGGTTTTCTTTGAAGGTACCTAAAGGGAAATTACTGTAACATTAGGGTTTTTAACAGTAATCGTTATTTTAATAAAAACCAACAGGCAGAGATGATATCAGTGCACAAATAGTTCTCGGACGCTGATTTGTGGCTGTAAAAATGGAAGCGATGTGAAATGATAGACAACCAGCTGAAGGGTAGCTTGGCTCTTAGCTGAAGAGACAGCACGAAAACACTCTTCGACCAATAAATGAGTTTGATATGGTTGTATATGCTATTGACAGCAATCAATATACAAGTTGTATACAGTAAAGCTGTTATCCTACCTGCTATTAAGGAACCATGGTAAAGTTGCTATTTGAAATCATTTAAAATGTACAGTTGTCATGATAAAATAGCTTTGAATGTTCAATGAAAGTGCATACCTGAATTAAATTAATATAGCTAAATTTCTCTATGATTAATGCATACGTGCATCTGTATTTGTGCAGGCGTGCATATATGTTCTCCATGTACTTGTACTGTCAGTGCCCCTCCAAAAGATAGGTGTGAGCATTTCCTGATGTGGTGTCCCAATCTGCATAAACAGTGCTCATACTAAACAACAAGGGAGTGTGGTTTGCCCATTTGAAATAACACATATGACCGTTACAAGAACAATTCATAAGACTGTTTCCTGATCCTCCACCTTAATAGTTAAGCTTTTAGTGAAGTGCAGGCAACTAAAACTGCAAGGTTTTGGTCATGGTTAAAAGAAACAAGTGCTGACTGTTGACTGGAGAAAAGATGCTAACCATATGCTCAGCGCAAAGTCAGAGCTTCTGTCAGACACTTTGTACAAGTATGAGTGTCTATACCACCTGGAACGTAAGGAAATCACTGTAAGAGTTTCTTCCTTTATTCTACAATCATCAAAACCATTGCCTTCGATCCCTTTTACTGACTCATACTGTCAGACGAGGATCTTTATAATGCACAGATCCAGTTAACATATGAGGAACCATCAGAATCAGGATCATGATCCAATCAGGGCCCGCAACCGCAACTGCAAGAACGGCTGATCTAAACTGACACAGGCACCGTGAAGGTGCCTATTTTTAGCCCCTTACTAACAAATGGGTGTAATACAATTGCTTCCCTCCATTGCTGAGAAACATTAGAAAGATAATCTCAAAATTACTCAGCAGTTCATCCCCACATATTCCAGATGATTGTCTCAATGAAAGACAAGTAACAGATGTGACCTAAATAGAGGAGAAATAAAATGGAAGAGAAATTGAGAGTTGAGTGTCTATTTGGACAACTGTCTTATCTGGAAAAGTAATGTCAATGAAGTCACATGCTATTGTTTTTCCTGAAAAAAACGTATTTCCTAAGAATGGACAGATCCAAAAATGTTCCTGAAAATACAACAGGATGCGGTTGTCCATGTCGATTTTATAAACTTTGGCATGGTACAACTCTCAGTCTTCCCTCCTTATCCCCCTTGTCCCCCCGCTCGTATGTCCAGCTCCCTCCATTGAACTCTCACCTGGCTGCGTTTGGCTAACTTTGTGTTAGTGAAGCTAGTGAGCTGCATTCCCCCCTTTCCTCTGCCTTTTCTTTTCACAGAGCACTGTGCATCTTAAAGTCTGTCAACCCAGAACGAAGAGAAAATTTAGACTCACCCTGGGGCCAGCCCTCGCTATAATTCACTGTCATGTTAGAAGCCCTCAGCAACAAACTCGCAAGTCATTTTAGGTGCCGTACTGTAGCACAACTCGTGAGCCTGTGAAATAAGTGAAGAGATATGAGAGGATAAAACAATGGCCAGGAGAGATTATGTCATTGTGTGAATGCAATACCAGGTTAGTAAAGAGATAACATAATGAATACACAACTATCTTTATGGTGTATCATGCCCCTCTTGCCGGTCGCTGCATATCTTGACCATAACTCTTAGCTGCCAGCCTCATGTTATGAGCCTGTTACTAAGCCTCCAGACTCCCTCACTAACAGGTGCAGAGGCCCAAAGCGCTGCTCATTAACACAGCTCATTTCACAAGCACCACCACATAGTCTTTACCGTCCTGACACAGCACGTGTGAAACAACACATTATCACCCAATTAGCGTGACCCTGTGTCAGACGGCTGGTCCCGTTTGACTGCAGACTTTCTCTCCTCGCACGCCCACAACTGTCACCCCGCACGCCACACACATAACGAGAATGTTTTCAAGTTGTTAATTCAAGAGTGCAAACTGTTTTCAACGCGTAGTGAGTTGTTTTTCAGCTTATACATACAAACATATTTGAGAGCAGGTCAGGTTTGCAGATGCATTCGTGCACGCACAGTTGTTTCGTTGCACATGCTTGTGTTTTTGCATGTGCTTGTGACTGTAGGGTGCAAGTCCTTAGTTGGCAAGCAGCCAATTACTCATTCATCATGTTAAACTATCCCTGCCTGCCCCAAAACACACACACACACACACACACACACACACACACACACTCAGCCCCAGTGGGTTAGCTTAAAAGGCAGAACTCACTGGTGTGTTGTAGCTGATTGTAACCGTGGGATAAAGTCTGTGCGTTGAGCGTTCGTCAGTTGTCTGGTGCCCTGAGAATCTGCAAAGATAAAAACCTTTTCAGGCTCCATCCTTGTCGGTCCTGCATGTTTTTAAGTCGTGCACAGGCTTTTTCATTTGTCAGGAATCACCTTATGACCTGTGGCCGTGCACACTGAAGCTCATTTTCTGTCTCCTCTGTGCCGTAATGAAAAGCAGAGGGCTGGTCTGTCGTCAGCTCGTAATAACACAGCATTAGGTCCACATGGCTCGCTGATAGGCTCATTGTTGTACATTCAAACCTTTGATCTACACTACAACGTACAATGCTATCATCAGTGTTGTTTAACATTTAAGATGGGAAACTCAACTCAAAAGAAATGTGTGTTTGTTTTATGTTTGCAGTCTTTTACCTAGAAAAGTGTCTGCTCTGCACCACTCTGTTGATTTATTAAATGATATGATTAAAGCAGAATTAACCACTATTCAAATGTTTATCTTGTCACTTGACTAGGGGCGTCCCATTGGCCCAAAAGGTCTGGTTGGGACTGTGTCTGTTTGTGTTTGAAGTGATCTCCTGTTCACACACACACACACAGATGAAGCTTACAGGTGTGTTTAGCATTGAGCCCGTACATTAATTTAAATACTCAGCTCTGATTGGGCATTGGGTTATTTTTTCCTGTTGCCACATGTCCCAAGGGATTTTGCCACACATTGTTTGTCTCATTCAAGTCTTGTTCAAGTCATATAGAGCGTACAGAAGCCATTGACTGTGAAAGTTTCCTTCATTTAGTCAAAAGCACTTTAATGCAGTTGAGCGGAGTCAAAAACAGCTGTACTTCTGTTTCACGAGGCAATGAAATGGGTTGTTGCTCAGATGACATTTGCATAAAGTTGAACCTTTCTAAACTTCCCCACTTCATGCCACCTGGTGACTTTTGTTTCTTTGAGCAGCAGACGACAGCACCAGCATATTTTTTGAGGTTCATTCACCGACACAGAAATATACCAAAACACTTGTTTGTGAATTGTAGGGTTCTCGATCCATCAAGTGAAATGACTTGCTGAACTAGTGACTAGTGAAGTCCACCCTGCTATTTCTTTAGGGCCCAACAGTCAGAAACATGCTAATAGTTGTCTTCATTTCCTTTTTTTTTTTTTTTTTCTTTTACAGGGTCTGAGTTTCCCCAAGACCCCAGTGTGCTAGCTACCACTTCATGGAACACCTCTAGTGATGGTAAATGCACACACATAAACACACACTCACAAAAAGCAGGGTTCAGTTTCAACACACATGCCCACACCTCGACAGCCCCTCCTCCCATCAAAACTGTTGAACACATTCAGTGATGTGTTAAAACGTACACGTCCCCTGTGAATGGTCACCTTCAGCCACCCAGACAACACCCATTGTCCCAGCGTAGGCCACTGTGGAGGATAATTGATGGAACAAATTACACGTTGATCTACTCAGCATGTGGGAATACAGCCACAGGTGCACCGCATTTCACTCATTTCCACTGACCTACTTTTAGTCCTCTCTTCAGAGAAAGCTTCAAAATGAATGTGCTGCTGCTGCTTTTAGTGCGTCTATCACTGATTCCATGACATCCACGCTTGTCCTTTTTGTGTCTACTTTTCTCTGTTTTAAGGGATTTACTGAAGCTCGGTAGCTCGCTATGTATGAAGATGACATCCCCACATTTAAAGCTTAGTTCCACATACAAAAATTCTCATTGTACACGGCACCAGACCCTTTTGAATTGTTGAACAAATATCACAGGTCTGGAACCAAGCAACACCAGAGTATCTCCCTCGACCGCTTTGATTTTCAACATAATTACACACGACGACACTCGATGGGGTTGCTAGTGTTGATATTAAGAATCATTGGATGGAATCGTTGTTGTGTTTGTTTTTGTTTCTTGCATCTTGCAGACGCATAAATAATCTGTCTCAGCGAGTTTGTTTTTTGTACATGCTGAGACCTGATGACTTGCAGATGATACTGCACTGGACTGATATGCTCAAGATCTCCTGAAGTTCTAGCAATGATCTTTACACTTAACAGGCCCGTAAAATAAACCCCTCTCCAAGTCACATGCATTCCACCTGGTCTAACCCCCCCCCAAAAAAAAAAATTAAATGTGGGATGCAATATGGAGATGAAAATGTCTCAATGCTGCTTGGTTCTCCAGCATAGACTTATTCCTTCCCTTCCTTGATTAATAAGGATTCTACCACAAAATTATTTATTTTGTGGTGAGGATGGTCATGTCTTCTGGAGCTGCACAGGTTTACATCAGCAGATCCTGACAGTGGAGGCATTTAAAACGGCTGGTCGTCAGTCAGCACCGCAGGAACAACTGAGTCAGATACTCATAATTTTCTGGATATTTTCTCAACACCGTTGCCCTGAGTTATCAGTCAAATCTTGCCCCCTCTCCTCAGTTTCCCCTGGGTTTGGAGAGCCAACATCCGCCTAATCCCCCCACGAAGACACCCTGAAGATCTTCAGCATAAGACTTTATTGATATTGACCCTTATTTTTGCTCTCTCATTTTGCCTCGTTTTCTTAATTCAACTCTTGCAAAGCCAGCTCTCCCACAACATCCATCCCACAAGAAATTCTGTGTACACAAAAACATTGTTAAACACACGAGCAAGAATGAGGACAGTAGTTTCTGGGCATGATTGAGCAGTTAAGTCAAGATAATAGTTATGGTGACCAATCAAGAATGTTTAAAAAGTCATAAATACAATGAGGAGTACTTCCAAACAAATCATAGAGACAGCTTTATTTTTCCACAACATCATGAAATATGAAAATCTACAAAGGCTGTGCATGTGTGCATGCACGCAAACCATGTGTTCAAAATAGTGTATCTGTGTGTGTGTCTGTGTGTGTGTGTGTGTGTGTCATTTTGAGCTCAGCCCCATGACGAACATCTGTTTCTTATCTGATGGATGGATGGTGATTGCACCACTTGTTTTGTCTGCAGGCAGGGAATGGTTTTGATTGACCAAGCAGACAGCATTCAGGTAGCGTGGCTCTATCAGTATGCATCAGTAGCAGGAAGTTATCATGCTGAAAGAGGCTCATTATTGGGCTAAAATCAGGGGTGATGATAGTTTACTGAACTCATTTTCCCTCTGGCTTTCCTTCATTCTCCCTGTCTTTTTCACTGTTTCATTCTGTACAGTTTTTTCTTCTCTTACTTCCTTTCCTCTCTCTCTTTCTCTGTTGGAGAGTGACCCAACTTTAATGAAATTCACCTTTAACCATAGCTGGCAGTGCTACAGTCCCAGCTCCTCAGTGTATCTGCTGAGTATGTTTAGTTAGCTGTGCAGCCACTCAGGTTTCTGAGCCCGTGTCTTGCTGAGAACGGCCTGCCTAGCACAGCTTTACTGCCGTGTATGTTATTGAATATAGACATACATTCACATATAGAATACAGCGTTGCTGGTGAAATGAGAAGGTGTAGTGTAACTCGGCTCGTTTTGAGCATGGATAATTTGTGTGTGTTGCGGTCGTGTGGGTGTGCGTGTGTTTACGTTTGGATGCTTGCGTGTGAGTGTTTGATTGTACAAAACCTCTGCGAGAAAATGCAGGCTGATGACAGGGCACCGTTTAGTCGCCTGCCACATTAAAGGGACAGTCCGCAGCGAGGGCTTGAGTTTCACAGTGCTCCTGGTGCCAAATACCACAACACTCACCGCGAGACAATTACGTACAGAGTGGCTTTGTTACACAGACATTGGCAGGACATCTTTGCAGTTAAATCACTCATTGCTCTCTTTCCCCTCTTCACTTCTCATCATCTCCTCTTGTCTCTTCTTTCCCAATCTGCTGCTTTATTCTGACTTATTATAACAGCTAATGAAGTGTGCAGGCACACAACCCCAAAAACCATTTTCTTTTCCATCAACTCAACTAATGAGATGGTGATAAAGTGACTCGGTTTGTGTGACCTTCTTGCCTTTGGCAAAACACACGTGTCTTTTAAGAGCAGGTCTGTTTAATATTCAGTTTATGAGGTAATATACAGTATGAAGTACTCTTTTGATTTTAGAAGATATAGTCAGACTCAACAGGCACATTAAGGCAGTGAAGTGTTTGGTTAGCATGTAAGAAGGATTCAGTCCGCTACTCTCATGACAGTGTGTAGGCAATGACTTTGTGTTGATAGTTGGGGGTCAAATCATAATTAAAACACACACCTACACGCATAAGTAAGCTTGGACTTACAAACTGTCATGTACCCTTTCAATAGCTAAATGTGTCAGCCAGTAGGAATGACCTTAGTGGGTGGTACAGCAACTCTGTGATTGGTACCAGCATGGGTATGATGAGTGCGGATGTTTCAGTGTGAGTACTGACTGTGAGAGGTAATGACCTGTGACTGTAGGGAGGGTTGCAACATTATTCCTATCAGAGTTTGCGTGATCTGAGTCACATATTACACACACAGACAACCGACCTAAAACCATGTAACTCCAAGAGGAATACAACAACAACAGCGCAGCTGGAGACGTGATCAAAAGAACCTCACAGCGCAGACAAACTGATGTCGGTGCCGTCTCATCGACGCTGTCAAAGTCATTTCTTCTCAGCATCAGTTCAAGGCAACGAGAGCAGTAAATCAGACAACAAATATTCATGATTCTACTGACAAATGCCACTTATACTGACACTAGTTGCTTATTAAATAACACAGAGAGAAATAGTAATCATAGCAATAAAATAAATAATTAGCCTTTCACATTTCATTCACTTACAGACATTGAGCCACGTGGTTTTAGATATATCTGAACTCTTTTCTAAGCTGTGCCCATGATCTGAGAAAATTCTCCCACCTCTTAGACGGATAAAACTCTATGAGAAGCCAATCAGAGGTCTAAAGCTTTGTTATCAAGCGTAAAATCTGACTGATGAACATCTGGTCAATATGTGGTTTTTAGACATCCTGCCAGAGGACTGCAGTTGAAAATTAGCCTGTTGGCTAACACTGGCACTTTTACAGAAAGGTTAATTAATGTGCACTGTCCTTTTCAAATAAATAAATAAATGAGAAATGAGAAAATAAGAATTCATGAAAATTTTAGATTCTAGCCAGAATTTCAGGTCACGGCACATAGAGACGTGAAAGTTCAGTTTTGTGAGGAGTTTGGGTCGAGTTGAGTTAATGTGACAAATTCAGAAAATACCACGCAGCAAAAATGAGAGAAAAATATTGTTACTGTTTGTTAAATTAGAGCTAATGCTTGATACAGAAGAAACATAGTCCAATCCTTCATCCCGGTGTTCTTTCAGTTGTCTCATGACATTTAAAGTGATTACAACTGGTAACATAATCAGACAGATTAAATTGAAAAGCAAAGCAAAACAAAAAAGTGGCAAAACAGTTGAGTAAACAAGTTTTGAAAAGAAACAAGTGAGACAAATTAACTGAAGACACCGCCGCTCTCAATGTCATCCAGTCACACACTCATACAGCCCCCTTCCGTCAGAGCGTGCGTCTTCGTTTATGATCATATCAGAGTTTGACCTGGCTATCAATTGTGTACAATCCTTTCTGTTACAGCAGCTATTACATTATATTATCAAATTTTCCCTTGATAATCCATTTACAAGGCTTGTTAAAGCAAACAGAGAACACAAGGATCTGTGTCTGGGCATTATCACAGATCAAAGTGTGTCTGTGTGTGTGTCTGTATTGCTGGCTGGATAGAAAGACCTCCAGGCTTTGCAGAAGGTCAGTCATACGACAATGAAGTGCTTAACTTATATATGGTGTGTATATGATGTAATGCAAGAAGATCTCTCCCCCACACACACACCCAAGTGAGATATGTTTTTTTATGTCTACAGTTGTAGCACGTGCTTGGGCAAGTGAGTGGAGGAGTAAGTAGATGGGGAGAGACAGGAAGGAGTAAAGGAGGAGAATCTTAAGTGGAGGAGATGGATGGATGATTTCATGTAGTTTTTAGATATTGACCTGATCTTCTACATTGACTTTCTGGAGGTTTTGTCCTGACTGCAGATGAAATGTGGAGAGACAGAACTGTACAAATAAGGGAGGCCATTGTGTGTGTAGAGAGAGGAGGACAGATAAAAAGTGGGTGAGAAGGGGGAGAAGTGAGGGGAGAGTGGTGGTGGTGGTGTGGTCGATGGTGGGAGTTTCCTCATATTGTCACACACTTGTTAGTACCACATTGCTGTGTTAAGCCTGGGGCTTTAGGGAGTATGGTGGACGGACAAACACACACACACACACACACACACACACACACACACAGGCTGTATGCCAAGACAAATGTGCCCACTTCTCTTTTTAGCAGACACATCGTAGGCACTCATTTCATTGCACCTCATGACAATATGTTCACTGCTGGCATCAGATGGGCTGTACATACAACCACAAGGGTTGCTATGGTGACAAGAGAGTATAAAGTAAGGGCACCAGCATGCTCCAACCTGAAGCGTTGGCAAGAATTAATGCAGTTTTCTCTGGATTAGTTGTGAGAACTTAATGATCAGATTTAGAGTCACTGTTAGGACGCCAGTTCAAACTAAATAAAACTTTGACCCAAACGTATCAGCTTTCTTGCAGAGAGATGCATGTTCAATGGTCTTTCTGTGCCCAAAATCTGACTTCTCAGGCCAGTAAGGCAGCACTTAATATATGCTGTATCCTAGGATTCCTCTCAGGCCAGTAGACCTGACAGGCCTAACTCAGGGCACAAACACTCTCTGCACAGACGGCTTCATACCAGCTATTCCAGGAATCAATTTAAATTTTTTGTAAGGATTATCCTGGAATAATATTAATACGTTTTTCCTGCTGACTTACAATATTTTTTACGTAACTATACCGTAATGAACAACAGAGGATAAACTGATATATCAGGAGAAAGCAAGACAGAGAGCAGCTTGGAGAAGACAGCAATGCCCTTATAGGGAAAACCCAGTTTGGGAACAAGACCTGGTTACTGTGAAGTGTTTCGGTGGTGATGTGTTAATCGTCCGACAACCCTCAACCTCTAAAGCCACATTCCTGACATCTTTCCGGGTCTGTCATGTGATTTCATCGGACAGATGTCTCATACAGTACCAGAATTGTACATAAAAGTGTGTCCAAACTTTTGACTGGCCAGGAATATTAAAAGTTATGTTGTTCAGTGCAGAGATGGTCTAACTAATTAATTTACATGGCATAGTAAAGATTTAAATGTGTGGTATTCCCTGCATATGTAAGTGCGTGCCTCTATTTTGACTTCTCAACCTCTCTATTCACACACACTGAAGTTCATCTCACTAGTATTTGAGATTCCCCTCTATGTGCTTTTCCTTCTTTGTTTGTTTTGGCCAGTCTATGTAACCAGGAGCATTTCTGCATACCTAAGATGGGTTTTGGGGTTGAGGGAACTTTCCAGAGGTATTTCATGACATTAACACTAATGTTTTTCCTGCACATTAAACTCTTAGGTGGCCCTCCAGATTGTTTTTTTCCTGACCACCTCGAGGAAAAATGTGGTCCTGGAGATAATCATGCAAAAATGTTTTGCTGTTTCTTTTCCAACACCTTCTGAACACAGCAGCCTCACACTGTGGTATTACAATGAGTTTAGATAACCTTATTTTTTCTCCTTAAGGTTGTTTGGTCTTTTTCCTTTTCAAAGTTTTCACCCAACACACAGGTGGTGTTGCCTCATGAGATCATGCACAGGCCGGGGAAAACCCTCTGGCATCATACAGCCATGATGAAAAGTGAAATTAGGTGTCACCACAGTGGCAACCACAAAATAACTTGCAAAACCAGGCTTTGAATATGTGTGCCTGAAAATACTGAGTTGTTTCACCACTGTTCTTTCATACAGCAGCATGTGTTTTTTCGAAAATATCTGGCACTGATGTAGTACAGTAAGTGTTGTTTGATTTATGTCGTAGTTCTTGGCCTTGTGTAATACAATGTCTTCCCTTTCTTGTTGTCTGTTTCTCTCTCAATCATCTCTCTCCTGATGTTTCTTCTCCCTTGGCCCTTTTTTCATATTTTTTCTTCGAATTCTCTTCATCCTCTCATTCATGCTCTATCCCTTTATCTGCTCCCCTTCCCTTTCTCTTCTCCATTTATGTCACTCATATTCTTTTACTTCGTCTCTATCGTGTCTTCCAGGGCCCTTCTTTATCCGTCTTGAAGCTCCCTTGAACAACATCACCACCTCTCTGGGCCAAACCGCCGAGCTCTTCTGTCGTGTGTCTGGGAACCCACCACCCACTGTGCGCTGGCTGAAGAATGACGCCCCCGTCGTGCAGGAGCCGCGGCGTATCTCCTATAGGTCCATGCCATACGGGTCACGCCTCCGCATCCGCAACCTGGACACCACGGACACGGGCTACTTCCAGTGTGTGGCCACTAACACCCAGGGCACCGTGTCCACGACAGGCGTGCTTTTTGTCAAATTCGGTAAGATGAGTTAGCCTACTGAGAGTTGCATTTGATCTAAAGCTGCAAAGACAAAGCTTTTAAAGATGTCTGGTGTGCAGATGTCACAATAAAGTGGCTCTATGACGAGTATTTTACGTACTTTTTGTGACAAACAATGACATTTTTTTTTCTCTAGTGATCTTTTCCCACTAGAGCTCTGGCTCCTTTTAGCAACATTCGTCTCAACTGATTCTTGCTTGTAGCTGGCAGCGCGCACAGAGAAAAATCTGGGAGCAATATTGTTTATCCTGTTGTAAAAAAATCCCCTTGTCTTCTTTTCCAGATCCACTCCCTACACCTCTGCCAGGAAGGCCAACGTAAGTTTCTCTTCCTCTATCCATTTTTCTCTCTATCACTCTATTCATGCTTTACTTACCGCAATGCAACGCAGGGGACTGTTTCTCAAAAGTGATTTGTAAGCACTGCTCAGACATAGAATTGCAAACGGTATCGGGATCTCATTTCAGAAATGATTGTCGCTTGAGAATTGCAGATCGATTTTTGTGTCATGCAAGCATCACAAATATGTTGTCTGTTTTGAATAGCGAAACACCAAAATCAAAGCTCGCCATTTGCAAATTTAGTGAAATGTCACCATAGATCACGCAAAGAGGGAGAAAGATGATACAATAATCATTTGTGGGTCTGTTTTATTTATGTAAGAACAAATTTCACAATAGACAATACAAATGCCATGAAAGAAATAGATCAAAGAGCCTTGAACATATCCAACATCGTTCACACAGTTTGCTGACATACTAATTTATCATCTGGCGCAATGCCGCATTATTTTGTATCTTATACTTCCCCTAGTAATTCATTGCGAAGAGCCAACCTAAAAAGTCCAATACAGCATGTTCATTGGATAATCACTCACATTACAAAAAGGCCTGGCCTCTAGTTTCCGTATAATTGATACAGTCTCAGTGTAACTGAATGAATATTTAATATTAGCCTTTAAATCCCCATCACTCTGATGTTTTATGCTGCTGTTTCTGCCCAATCATTACAGCTCACGTGGTTCACATCTGAATACAGACTGTGTGCGGTTGGAATGTGGACCATGTGGATCTGTTTGCCAATCACGGACCAGAGTCTAAAGCATATGGGATCTTTAACACACTGATCCTCGTAGTATTGGTGGAATCGAGTTAATTTACTTTCAGACAACTCTAATCAGACTCAAAATGCTAAAAATTTCATCAACTGTGCCATTCATCTATTTTTAGGGCAATAATGAGGAATTCATCTGATTCCAGGGCTGTAATGAATTTATTATAATTAAGACTGAATGTTCTATGTCTGTTTCTGTGAGTTTAGTTGATTAACTGTCTGTGTGGTTGCTGTTATATGACGTGCAATTAGCTGCCAGCTGTCTGAACGTATAGCAAAAGAAACCTCAGCCCTGATCTCTTAACATGAACACACACATATCAAATTAAGGTTCTCAAGAGCAGCAAATAAAACTGAACGATAGAAAATATTTTAAGAAAGTATCTGAATTACCTTCTACTAAAACATTCCCATGGTCTTGTCCGTAGTGATGCTGTTGCCTGAATCAAAATTTAGCTTGAGCCTGGCGAGCTTCCTCTGCTTTGTTTTGACGTCTCCTTCAGTGTTATGGGATAAAACTCTATGAACTTTCTCAGCTCGTTTGATTCTCGCTGGATCAAAGGAGTTAAGCTGGATGATTTTTCCCCAGTGACATTATGGCAAGGCTCGCTGCCATGTTCCATGCGGCGTTCTGTGAATCAAAACTGCTGGCACAAGGTGGATATCAGACACTTACTAAATCCACTCACACGCTGGGACGAGCGCATGCACAGTCATACACATGTGCGCACATCCAAGCGCGTACGCAGGCTCGCTCTCAAACATCTGTTTCTGCCATTCCTTTGTTTACATGTTTTTGATTTTTTCCTGTGCAACTTAAATTAAAGCTCGTTTCGGAGAGGAGACAGTTGGCTCGCAAAGAAATCACAGTGCAATGAAATGTGCAGTGAAATTTAATCGATTTGGCCTCACAATAGAGATGTGCAAATATTTGAAATAAACTAATGGAGAATTAAATCAGGAAAATGTGATTTTGGCTTCAAGTTATATGTTGAGATAAGAGATTATCAGGATGACATTGCAACGCTGTCACTTATTATGATGTTTTTTTTTTTAATTCAATTTCTCATATCTAGAGGATGATATTGCAGTAAATTAGATAACAGATAATTAAGTTGACTTCTCAACTCCTTATCTGGACAATTTGAAATCTATATTATATACTGTACGTGCACACATATAACATTTTCTATGGATTTCTTTGTCCAGTGAAAACTTTTTTTACATCTTGTATCTTTTCAGGAATAAAAAAAGTTTTGTGCTGTAGCATCAAGACCATGTTGCATGTTGTGAGGTAATTTTGAGGCTCTAGAGGCTCATAAAAGTCTTCAAAGACTCAACTGGTGATGACATAACCTACAATGAAAATCACCATGATGAAGATATTCAATCATTTTTTCTTTGGCTACAAGTTGATTAAATCCTAGAGGAGCTTTTTGCATCATTTTTAGAACTGCTTTAATGTGACAATCTCAAAGATTCAAACTCAGCTTTTACACACCACACGGTACATTACAATTTGCAAGTTCAAATAAATTAACTTCTCCTTGTGTCATTTATTATTTTTCCCTGCCAACTTGTAAAGGAAAGTGTTTCAGTCAAGCGAAGACCAGCATGCAATCTTGAGTCTCATTACAGTCATTACAGACTTCATTTAAATAGACAGGGGCCTCCTTTGACGGCGGTGGAGCTGCGGTGGTGGTGGGCAGATCGTCACTGCTGCTCATCATTAGTGTCACGGCCAACTTATTAGCTGTAAAGTTAGGGTGGCAGCCGTCAAGGAGACAAGGTCACCTAATGATGACACATGATGACCTGTGTCTGCCTACCTCATAACGCAGCTGTTCGAATGTCAAAACTTCTGCTTCTTCTGCTTCTCAAAGTTTTTGGAAACACATCTGGCTCTGAAACTTGTCGGTTTAAATGAAATATATTCATTTGCATTCCACTACTTTTTTTTTTTTTTTTTTTTTCTTCTTTTTTTTTTTTACCTCCAAGCTAGCAAGCTCAGTGACTTCCGTTTTTTTGGGATAAATTAGCCACAAATATTACTCGCAAATTTGGGGAAAAATTTCTCGCCACCCACCTTGTTGAACCTGAACATAACATGAACTTCATATCCTCTGTGTTGTCTTTGCTTCGGTCTGTGCTCTGATTTCCATCCCCTCCACGTTGGCCTTAAGTATACACTCTGTGGTGTGCGGGACATTACAGTGTGTGTGTGTTCGTATATATATCCTCAGGGTTGGGTTTTTGAGAGTAGCCACAGGCAAACTCAAAGCTGACAGCCTCGATGTTTCAACTGAAATCCAGGTAGCTTGTGTCCAATATAACTACCTAAGACCAGAACAGAGAAGTACAGCAGATCAGAAATACAGTAAGGAGGAGACGCGAGGATGGTCTGAGATGAACACAGGAAGAGGGAAGAGATGGTGGAAAGTTTGAAGCATGAACTTTTCCTTAAGCGCAGATATTTTTAGAGTTCTAAGTCCTTCCTTCCAATTCTGTCTTTGAAAATGCGTCCAGGTTCAAGTGATTCAAGACAAGTTTATAAGTCAGGTCTCACATCTGTCAGAGCAAGTGTCAAGTCCTCGAAGGCAAGTCTGAGTCACGTTACAAGCATATTACAAATTAAATGTCAGGTCAAGACAGGTCTCTGGTGTTAAAATGACACAGCAGAATTTTAATGTCAAACCTGTGATTAGTGTTTCACGTAGTTGAGACCGTGTCCTTTCAATATAGAGGCCAAATAATTAAATGGCTGTGCAGGGTCTATCTGTTGCTGTCCTGATCGACGCCACAGACAGTGGGAAGCAGCTAGTCTGGCTCTGTCTAATGGCAAGGAAATCCATCCACCGGTTCTTCTGAAGCTCACTAATTACTAATTAACACAACGTAGCTTGTTTAATCCATACAAAAAAAACAAAGAGTAAAAGTCACATTCTGGTTTTATGGGTGTGTGTGTGTGTGTGTGGTGTGTGTGTGTGTGTGTGTGTGTGTGTGTGTGTGTGTGTGTGTGTATATGTGCCGTACTGTTAGGCAAAAAACTGTTCAAAAGAGAGAGCAAAAAAGAGTTTTGCGTCGACATCTCGGATGCAAATTAATTTCCAATCCAAAGTTTGTCAGTTTGCCAGTCGTTGTTACTAAATAAGAAACATTAGTGCACCTCCTCTAAATAGTGCCCATGCTCCTCCTCTACGTTCTCCTCCCTCCATCTTCCTCCTCCCTCCCTCATCTCCCCTCTTTGGAGATGTTTTCATAGAACCAGAACAAACATAGGGTGAGGGGAAAAAGTCTCGCCTGCCAAAATCAGACCCCCAACTTTCTCAATCTCTCTTTCTCTCTCTCTCTCCCTCTCTCTCTCTGTGCGCTGCCACACTTCTTTCATTTGCAGGAAAAAAAAAAAGAGCACGATGGAGACGGCGGGAGGGTGAAAGGAGTGAAAGAAAAACAGTGTTAGCAGAGTGGGAGGAGGATGGTACCATTAACACTCCGGGTTGCATGTTGTTCTTTGATTCCCGGGTTCCGCGGGGTCGGCAGCATTCAGGTGTGATTAGCAGTGTGAGCCGACGGGAGGTTTAGCTGTAAGCTCAGATCAGAGGCAGTTAATAACTCCTAACCCTAACCGTCCTCACACTGAGGCCGGCGTGCAAACTGCCAGCGCTATGACAGTGGAGGCTAAAAGTGTCCTTGATGCGATTATATTCTCTTTTCTTTTTGCCTTTCTTTTTTTTTTTTTTTTTTTCAATCAATGGGTTCAATTTAGATGCATGTTAGACAGGTGGGGTTGAAACTGAACTGTAAATTACTTTTATTAGTTATTTCTTTCCTTTCGTTCTTTCTTAGAGACATTTGAATGAGGAAAAAATTTATCACAGAAAATTAATGAAAAAGTTGGAAACCAAAGACATAGTTCAGGAATTAATTATAAATATAGTGAGAGTGATATAAAAAACATGTTTACTGAGAATGGATTTTCCTCTCAAATACTTAGTGATATTAGTTTTATCATAGCTCTTCAGTGACGTATTGCTTGCATGTTGGTGGAGGGTAAGGCATGACACATGGCCTACATATACAAGCTTTCTTGAGTTGGTATTTTGCATTGTGAGCATTGTTTAAGTGACTATAATCAATGTGTTCACAATAATGATGTCTCAAATGGCTGTGAGTAATGTGAAACTTAATGCTTGTATTGTCCAACCCACAGAGAATTATTCTCAACTCTGCATTTCCCCTCAGCTCTATGGAGCTTCAGCATCTTTCAGCTCATTGTTTTGGTTTTTGGTTTTCAGCAGCAGCAGCAGGTAGTTGTTCTGGAAAAAAATAAAAAACCCCCAGTGTATGCTGCCTATCCAGCACCAAACAATAGACAGACAAAGTTAGCGACTAGCTGGTGATCATAGTGGAGCATTTTGCAGCTAAAGAGCCACATATTTCCCTCAGGAGTTCGTAGGGACCAAAAACAGAGCTAGAAGAGAGCAAATGCTGGACTTACATTCATCAGGGGGCCAGAATCACGACCCCAAATCAATGGTAGTATTGGTTTGTGTCTGCTGGATGTCTTAATAAGAAAAATCTAATTAAAAGGTGGCAATGTGTCAGTTTGCAGCTTGTTTCTGCTGCTCCCAACTGACCAAGAGATCAGTTAGTACTGGTTTAATTTCATTTTTTTCATAATTTCCTGTACGGTTTCTGAAACCCAGCGGCTTCTACATTTCTGAAAATGTTGACTTTCTGGATATAGAAGTGTTTAATCCGACAGCAGCGATAAACAGACTATACGACATGGCCGCTGATCCCAGAGTTTCTGTCTGTGTTTATAATAGAAGGGTTTTCTCTCTGTTTGAAAAGATTAATACTACTACACCCTGGCTGTCAAGGCTGTTTAAATTTCTCAAAACTTTCCCCACCACTTTTCTTTCAGCAAAGGCAAAAAAAAGCAATTACAAAAATAGCTGTTTTTTTTTTTTTTTCTCCCTCCGCTGTGCCTTTCTGCTCTCGCTTCCTGTCCACTCTGTACTGGAGAGTGAAGGAGAGACAGGTTTAACAAAGAACAGATTCTCTCTGGCCTGTTTTTTCTGTCGTCGTTTTCGTCTAACCTTTCTGCTCCTTGCTTATGTTTACAACTGTCATTTGCTTCAGCGTTTTCCCCTTTTTGAAAAATGGATGTTCGATCATATTTGATGGAAGATGCGCTCCGCTGATCCGTTTATTTTCCTTCAAACACCAACAGAGCTTATTTGAACAGTGTTTCACTGTCATATGTCAACTGAAACCAGTAGAACCAACAATCACATGCTTGAAAGCACTGGATTGTTAATGATTGCGTTTTTGTGTGCCTATACATGTTTATATGGACATGTATAGTTACATCTATGTAATACAATAAGGTTTTTATTGTAAGTTTGTAACTGATTTGACAGTAAAGATCTTGTTTGTGTGTAACTTGATAACTCAGAATGATACTATAATTAGGTGTGTTTAACTGTAATACAGTACAAACACAGAAACTTGTGTGTGTATTTTCTACATTTTGTGTTGTGTGTGTGTGTATCACCCACAGCAGTGCAGGGGTTGATTGACAAATTAGTTTAAGAAAGCCGTTTCCAAAATGTGTAATGACTTGAAGGTGTCACACTAAGTTGATCTTGAAGCGTGTTCAAACTCGCTCTAAAATACGTGTGTACTGTAATCTCCTTTCTGTTCTAACGCAGCTGTTGTGAAACGCTTGTACTTACAATGTCATGTGTAATTAACACATGATTTATTAAGACAGCAAGTAATTACACGATCATTGCCAGGGACTGCTTCTTCTTTTGTTCTGTTCTGCAAGTAAAGGAGGATCAAAAGATGCTGTTTTATCTGGTAAACATCAGCAAAGCATGCAGAAATCCTCCTTAATGAAGTAACAACATGTCACGGCATTTACTTAAAATGCAATTAAGATCTTAAAAGAGATAATTATTTCGTGAAGATATTGCAAACATTTTGCTCTCAGCTATGTCTTGCGTTATCCCTCTCAAGATCCAGACCGACAAGCAAACCACTGAACAGACTGATCAACCAGCTGACATTGGCATCTACATGCCTTGCATTTTGGGTGGTGAAAATACAAGTCACTGCAAAGAAAATGTCATATCAGTACAGCTCATTTGTTATAGTGCATTAGCTGCTTCAAGTTTAATGAGCACAGAGACACAACTCACTGCCGCTCACTGATGCGAATATATCAGTTATTTCCAGATATTGTAGTCATGTATTACTGCCTTTTTTTAATATTCATTGCAAACTCCCTGCAGTCTTCTTTTCCTTCACTTTTTATCCACTGTCCCTCTGTAAAATACAAGGTAATTGGATTTTAGCTTCCCAACCACAGCCTTCTTAATATACCTGCACCTCTTAATCACCGGATTTTTATAGACTGAGAGTTTTCCACACAAACCGACTTTTGCAAGTCGCTGGTACCTAAGTAAATCCACAGGAATATACAATTAACCTTAGATGTAGTATTTCTCTCTATGTTTCCTTAATCCCACTTTATATATGACAATGTGAAATTTTTCACTTTCTTGGCAAAAAAATAAGATGAGAAGATCAGTACCACTCTCATGTCTGTAAGCTATAGCCAGCAGCCAGTTAGCTTAGCTTAGCACAAAGACCAGAGAGAGGAGTAAACGGCTAAGCTTACTCTGTTTGACGGTAGGAATAAAAATCTGCCTAACAGCACCTCTAAAGCTCAACTAGTCACACACCCACACAATACAATTTGTTTAAAAATAAATAGTTTTAAAGTGTTAATCAGTAATCTTTAAAGGTGCTGGTAGATGGTGTTACCTTAGGACAGAGCTAGGCTAGTTGTTTTCATCTTTACATTAAGCTTTGCTGACCGGCTGCTGGCTGTAGCTTTATATTAAACATGCAGAGACTAGAGAATATCAGTCTCTTATCTAATTCTCAGCCAGAAGGGGAATAGAAATATTACCCAAAGTGTTGAACTATTGCTTTAAATGCATGTACATAAAGAAGAAAAACCTGCTGGTAACATGTTGGTGGACTAATTGCAGTGCAGTGCTGGTGTGCTTGTTTGATAAACAACATGCACCTCCCTCGGTGCAGAATCTAAAATGAATTATGCCTCTGAGTGTCCTGCTCAAGGACAGTTGAGCCACATATGCAGGTTTGAACCCAGGTCCACTGTTTAAAAACCGGCCCCCTCTTTCACCCCACCACCCCGCTGCCCGCAGCATAGAGCAAGTGCTGTTTTTGGTCACAATAGCCTCTTAACTCAGACTGTGAACGTGTGTTTACTGTATTGAGAAACCCTGGATTTTGGTTTCACTTCTCCTCACCTCAGTGCCAGTGTCAACACTGCTGTGGTTCTCAGATGCTGGCCAGGATTGATGATGATTTGCTCCACACCACAAGCATCGCACCCATTCAGACTGAGGGGATGACAGGCCCACTCATTTTTTGGATGCACTGCTCTTCTGCCACATACTGATCCACTTCAGCACTCCAAATCAGACCGGCGCAGGGGGTTCTGCTAAACTTATTTCAATATCAGGATCCAGTTTAAAAAAAAAAAAAAAAAAAACATCTCTCTCACTCTGAAAGTCACTGCGACTCTATTTGGACCTGCCAACAACAGACTCTGTAGCAGTGGAGTTTTCTCAACCCATACTTTTAACCAGGAGTGGGAGCAATAGCTGCTGCAGTATCCCCAAATTGCATAGTGGTCCTGTTAACTGCCAAACATGGAAAATGGATTAAAATTTCTTGGCAAAAGGTAAAAAACAGTATTCTCTCCATGTTTGCATTCATTTTTGGATGGCGTTTCGGTTGTTAAATGTGTGTGTACATTACCACTGTGTGTATGTGGTTACGCTGATACACAAGGAAAAACAAAGACAGCCTCCTGAGACTTTTTTCACCTCTGTCTTCCACGCTGCACGTCCGGAGTGAACAGGGGCTGTCTCACAAGGCTTTTACTCACTCGCAGTCACACAAACACACACACACTCACACTTCTTCATAAAACACAGAGTCAAAGACCTACACACACACAGTTACTTGTGCAAACCCTATCTCTCACACATGTTTAGTTAAGTCCTCGCTGGGGCTTAATTGCCGTCTTGTTGTGGATTCTTTTTAGCATGGTGCTGATTGATTGGGGATCAGGGCCCTAATATGGCTCATCGGGGACAGGGCCTTTGACATGGCCCGGTCCCAGGGCACCGGCCCTATTTGAAACCAGAGATCCCACTGCAGCCCCCTCCCACAAGCCTGGATGCCTCTCTGCCAAATGCTGCCCAGGGTCGGGGGGGGCTTCACACACATACAGGCCGACACATGTGAACACACACACACGTGGAGACTGTCATGATGTGTAGCCGGCGTTAACCATTAAAGCAATTCACCTTGTTAGGCGTTAGTAAGGGCGCAAGTCTGTCTTAACGCACTTTACCACACACGGAGAGTTTCATACACAACTCTTTGTGAACAGGGCTTTCACACTCAGCTTGGACAGGGCCCACTTCCTGTTTCCTGTTTCCCAGAATCCCCTGTGTGTCTGTTGGTGATCCTGTTGGCAGGTCTGGTCAAGGTCAGGTCTGGTAAAGTCTATGGTTTAAGAAAGTGTGTGTGTGTGTGTGTGTGTGTGTGTGTGTGTGTGTGTGTCTGTGTGTGTGTGGTTGTGTGTGTGTGTGTGTGTGTGTGTGTGTGTGTGTGTGTGTGTGTGTGAATCATGGCTTCTCCCTGAGGGTTACAAGGGCTAGATGGGGTATGTGGGGTTTCCCTGAACTCTGACCTAAACCTCCCATGAACACACACTCACACACACACATACACAGAAAAAAAAAACGCACATACATGCAAGTATGCACAGAACGTGTTCTTTCTTTGCACTTACTGGTGGTGGCTGAGTGTGTGAGAGAAACAGGGCGAAGCACAGTGTACCTTTAGTGTTTCTGGGTATAAATAGAGGCTTTTGTTTGCAGTGTGAACTTCTATCCTGTGAGTCTGAGCCAGGGGATGTTTAGTCATTTGTAGAGCTTAATAGGATCAATGCAGTTTGATGTTGAGAGTGTTGATCAAGGATGCCCTTTCCCTGTATCAGTTGACGTCAGTTTATCAATCAGTTTTGTAGTTATTGGTCCTGGCGCCTAGCAAATTGCATGCATATGACTGGAGGACATTTTGGGTTTTGATAGATCAGAAAGTCTAGCGCTCTAAATTTAGCTCTCACCTCTGGATGTTAAGTTCAGACAACAGTGGACTGATTCAAATGACGACTGATGTGGTAGTTGATGGTAGAGATTAACTTGAGAGGCAGAGAGATTACACAATAAAAATGGGACTAACATGAGTATTATATGGAGAGGCACAGAGCAACATGAAAATAAATAAAGCAGAAATAACAAGCTGTTAAGAATTAAACTAAACAGGATTTATTGAGTTTCATCATTGAAATCACGACAGAATCAATGTCATCATCATTTCAGCTGGATTTAACTTAGCTGGATAGCACTGGAGCCTGTGTTGTCAGTGTAACCTGAATTGGTCCCAAAAGGCGGACATGTCTGCGGGATCTGGAGACAGAAGGTGGGGACGGAGAGAGAGAAGGAGAGAGAAAAACAGACTTAAGCTTTATAAGATAATATTATCATCCCATCCCCTTCCATCCATCAGTTTGCTGTTTTTTGGATTACATTTTTTTTCTACCTCGAGACGACCCTAAGCTGTAAATTCATAGGAGCACACAGAAGAGCATACATGACATAAACACATACATGTAGACCATGTTGTAAAATATGGACGACAGCTCTGAGAGTGTGTGTCTGGCCCTTGTACCAGCTGAATAATGTGCTAGTTAGTCTTGTTTGGTTTTAAGAGGGCAGGAGCCTGTAAATTATCTTTTATTGGAAGATTCAGGAGCCATATCCTGTCCAGACTGTTTTGAGGAGTCAGCACTTCGCAAAAATATTCAGTGTGTCTGCATGTACATGTCAGTTATTTTGGCCTGCATATTATTTTATCCATTTGATATCTGTCAGTGTGTGTCTTTAGTCCTCCATGTGATTCCTGACAAAGTGAAAACCTACGTAAATATTACTTGTTGCACACAGGCTGTCTTTCAGCAAAGGATTAACTTCATTAATCTGAGTGTCTGTGATCATCAGTGTGCTCCAGGAGTCTTTTTCTCAGGAAATGTTGTGATCTACCTTTCTGTTGTGGCCACATTCCTTCAACGTGTCTTATCTGCTTCAGTTTCATAAAGCTATATCCTTATTAATTTTCCCAAAATTCTCTGAAACTTCATATGACATGCTTGAATGTCAGGTGTTGGTTTTATGTGTAGGCAGAGAAGGCACTCTGCCCAACTTTTCTATAAGTCATCAGTAAGTCATCATTAAGTCACCAGTAAGTCTTGCAGCTGCATTGCAGTCTGGTGTAATGAGGCTACTGTCCGTGGCTGAATTCATGAAAGCGACAAAAGTAACCAAGAGTCGGATTTTTAGGGATTGGCATCGAAATCTGATATTTTCCTGTGATGATTTGTACCTGATGTATCTGACATTACAGCAAATTGATCCATTGGACAAAGACATACAAAGCACATTGCCAAAGTAGATACAGACTTGATGTTCACTGTGATGGAAAGCTGTTATCAGCTTTGTTTGACTGTGTGAATGTGTTAAGCTTTATATCCTTTAACCAAACTTGAAGCCCTTTCTGTTTGCTCTCTGTGTCCTGCAGCCACCTTTGACAGCGTAGTGTGTAGAGAGGGATTATTTACGGGCTCCACAGTGTGACAGTGTTTTCATTCCCCACAATACATGCCTTTACTGACTCTTAATCGCTCTCATCAAGGATTATTCCACTTTCCTCAGGAAGCCACGCTTGTCTTCAGACGTGTGTATTCTTGTTCCTTTAGCACCGTCAGTAGCCATTCAGCCTGAACATGTGTCCTCCTGTCTGTTTAAGTGTCTGCCTTTGTGTGTTCAGAGTCTGATCTGTGATCTAGGCAATAAGCTGTCGTAAATCATGCAGGAAAGTGGGTGTGGGTGTGTGTGTTTGTGTGGGTGTGGGTGTGTGTGTGTGTGTGTGAGTAAGGGGGCTTTGCTCTCGGCTATCTCTTTCCCTTTTTCTTTCTTACTATTTGCTTTTCCTGTTATTATTATTTCCACACGGATGTTTGGAGGCAGCCTGGAGTCAATTCAAGGAATGCTATTTAAAAAAAAAAAAAGTAAAGACAAGAATTTTTACAGCAGCACAAATGGAAAATGTTTGCAAAGTTCGTAATATTGCTCCAGGGGAAAAAGACATTTAAAGAGTAGATTGTGATCTGCTATTTTTGTAATACTGTCGTCAGTGCTAAAATACACTGTCCCTTATATTGTAAAATAAAAGCCCTGATTTTCATTAAGTACATGTGTTAACCCTTCCTGATTGTCTGTAAAAGTGTGATAGAGATGATCAATACTAGTTATGTCCAGCTTATTAAGGTCATAAAGAAGAGAGATCCGCATAGTTTTAATTAATTAAGAAAGTAATTTATTTAATATAATCAAAACAAGCAAAGCATGATGTCGGAAATAAGTAGTTAGTGGTGAAGTGTGGCTATTGGTACTATTGTAGGTGCTTACCTAATACTACATGTGGCATGAACAAAGGATAAATTAAACACAGGCACTGGTCTTCCTGGAGGGAGGGAGAGAGCCATCTTGGAACCAAATACATGTAGACTTGTAAACAGGTGAGGTCAGCCCCTCAATGAGATGGGAGGGGCCAAGGAGTCATGGAGAACTTGAAAGAGGGAAGCAGAGTCAAGCCAAACCCACAGATTACTTTTTGTATGGCCTAGGCCATGCTGCCAAAGTCAGTGGTGGCAGCAGCGGCAAGGGTATAGCATAGGAGGCATAGGAACTTGCTCCCATGGCTCGACGTGTGACCATGGCAACCACAAAAACCACAGCGAAGGAAATGCGTTCCCTAAATGATTCACCCCTTCAGCAAACAGACAGATAAATGAAGAGGGATGGTATTCGAGCAACATCAGCCTCAAAGTTTGATTGTCCTGTCTGAGACAATAAACGTTCATAACACTAAGAAGCAAAACTTGCTGCATTAATTGTTTCATATGACTAACCATGTCATCTGTTTTAAGCCACAAACTCTATTTTAGCTGCGTGATGAGATCATACTCGATGGCTAGCAGCAGCCTGTGGTGTAAAGGCGGGTAAGACCGGAGGTAGTTGGGAGCCGCCACGATTCAAACCATGGAACGTGGAATTTCCCCCTCACTGTCTGAAAGCAGCTTGACAGCTGAGATGTGACAGTTGTCAGGCTCTTAGTGGCACCTGTACATGAGAATGAAAGTACAACAAGAAAAGAAAAGCAGAAGATTGCTTGATGTTGTTTTGAGGTCACACACTCACACACACATAATACATTGTTCAGCAGCAGTTGGACTCATTGACTAGAGCTCCTAACTGTTTCCAGTCCTTCCACTTTCTCTCTCTGACTTCACTTTCCTTACTTTCCCTTCCTTGCTTTTATGCTTTCCTGGACCCTTTGCATTCTCTGCCTGTGGTACTTATTTTCAGGGATCACTAACCCCAGTGGGTCAGCGATTAGTCAAACAAAATCATCCCTCCCTCCTCCTCCTCTAATTCACCTCTGTAGTAATGGATTCTACTGTGTGACCCCTGTCCTCCATTTGTTTGTGTGTGTATGTGTCTGTCTAAACACCACTGGGTTTATGTTAACTTTTAGGAGACATATTGCCTTCCTGTCCTGCTAATTGACAGGCTGATTGACACCCTCACTCCCCAAACCCTCCCCCAACTGCACCTCATGATACCCTGCAACCCTCCTGGGAAGTGATGTCATCAGATCGGGAGCATTGTGAGGAGTGATGGGATTGATGTAGGGTCCTTCTCTGCATGTCAAATCACTGAGTATGTGTTAACCCTGTTATTAAAACTCTTTAGCTTCATCCACAGTCATGACTTCCAGCCTGTGTGGGCAAAGACTGGGCCCTGAAACAAATTCCTCTGCAGAGCGCAGTCCAACACTTCAAACACCAGCATCTATATCTGGGAGTCATTCTGTGTACTATTTTAGATCAAATTGGTATCCAAGCTACAAGTCAGTGAAATCTTAACATAAATAAATGTTTACTTTCTATCTCAAATCAAGAATAATTCAACCGTGAGCAGTTTCATAAACGCTTTAGCATTTACTGTTGGAGCCCAGCAGTGCCAGCTGTGTGTTTTCTGGGAAAATTCCTCTTACTCACTGGAAGCGATGCATTTTACATTTCTGGCAGCAGAAACAGTTGCTTGTTTGAAATAAACACACAGCACTGTACACAGTGTTTAGCATGAGCAGCGATAGCCAGTATGACTTGGGCCATATACAGGCAACATTAGCCCTCCATGTAGAGACACAGCCCCTTGATTCATTTAAATGGGACCACTCTATTGATACTGAATGGGTGTAGATGCAAATGCATCTGGCAGAAAAAAAAAAAAAAATTGAGCTGAATCAGCGTTAGTCACTCAAATCCGTTCAAGCGCACATTTTTTAACATGAAGACTGACTATTGTGATAATAACTTTCCAAAGAAGTAAAATCCTTCCTCTGTGTTTCGACATCTGATAAATAAATTCATGAAAGAATTACTCAATGTCTGTGGAGTGTCAGAGGAAGTACCTGCAGGAAAAACCCACACAGGCACGAGGAGAACATGCAACATGGACTTTCTGAATTATATTTGTCTTCTCCCCCCGCCGAGGCAGCCTATTCCACCTGGCTGTTTTTGGTCAAGAGGCTGCCCTAACAGGGATCGTTGCTTCAGGTACAGGTGAGAAGACAAATATAATTCGGAAAGTCCATGTTGCATGTTCTCTTCATGCCTGTGTGGGTTTCCTGCTTGGGCTTCCTGCTTCCTCCCACACTCCACAGACATGCAGGTTAGGTTAATTGGCAACAATAATTTAGCTGTAGGTGTGAATGAGTGTGAATGGTGGTTTGTCTCTATGTTAGCACGTTGACAGACGGCAGTATGGCTAATGAATCGATAAATGAATGAATGCTTTTGGTCTGAATGCTCACTAAAAGCCTAAAAATATGGCACTTTTTCAAATGCAGCCTCCTCATTTATTTGCCACAACAGGAAATGACAACAGCAATGCACTGCACTGGTCAATCAAATGTATGCAAGTGAAAGTTACAGGTAGATAACTGTGTAACAAATTCTCCAGAGAACAAAGCGATTGCTGCAGTTTCTAGTCTTTTGATGTTCTCTCCGCATCGTCTCTCATGCTTCGTCTTGCTTCCTTCTTCTTTCAGTACACTCTGACTCTCTCCAACCTTCTCTCCGACAGAAGCCTCTATTGTTGCAGTCAGTGCGCAGTAGTAACACGAGGACCCAGGTGGGCCTTGTCTTTCTCCATTGTATCTTAATGCAGCGCCTCAGTTGCCCTCGCCTGCTGTTCATTCCCAATGCGGTCACGGGCCACTGGCAGCTACAGACCCCAGTCAGCCTCAGCCTCTTGTGGCCATTTTGGCTCATTGTCAGTGAAAGATCATTACATATGGCAGCCACACATGCGTTCTCCAATTCTCGTATGATAATTGAATTACGTTGTCCATGAGTTGACGCCGGTATAAGAGCACCGAACACATGAATCACGACCGTACAGTCATTGTTGGCCGTTGCAAAATATCTGCATATATTTCAACAACATTGTGCAGATAAAAGTGAAAAAGTGAGACCTTGGCAGCATCTTAAATTTATGTTTTAGCTCAGCATTAATTCTGTGGTACCTTTCATAATTGTAAACAGACATAATAATGCTGAACAGATTGTGTTTTCTCATTTTCTCTTGTGTCAGACCTGCTCCCAGGGAGGAAACACAATCTCTTGAGGACAGCAACCACACGATTGTCTGTTGTTTTCTTCCTCTCATCCTCCTTACCGATCCATTCCCTTCCAGACCCACAAGTGTCTTTGATTTGTTGTTGGACACCTTCCCTTTAATACACACACGCACACAACATCTCACACACATACAAATATTCACAAACACAGAGGAGGTACAGTGTAATGTGTGTTAGATGTCATTTCTGCAGTCCATCACTTATTTTACTTGAGCTAAGAAGGGTTTGCTACAAAACAAAATAATAGAGAAATGCCCTAAAATAATCTTAATCTAATTTTCTTTACCGTTTCAGGCATCCATTTCTTTCCATTCATTTCCCTTTGGTGTTAAAAAGAGTTAGCAGACTCTAGAAACCTGCTTTAGTTGTACAATATATCCCAGTGAATTTCAAGGCTGCATTTTGTCAATGTTACATCATTGCTGTGTGGTCAAGCATCTTAAGTACAGACTGATGACCGTTTACACTTTTCAAATCAATCAACACTCAAACTTCACTAATATACATAAATAATGCAAATTTTACCAAAGTAGATACAGACTTGATGTTCACTGTGATGGATCCACCAGAAACTGCAATAAAAAACTGCATGAACATTTTCTTTTAATGTTCATCATTAATTTGAAAGCGGTTGGCCCAAATGTAAAGCATAAGTGATGTATTTTATTTTATTTGTTTCATCAATTTATTTGCCAAGCAAAATACTCATTGATCAACAGAAAAGGTGTTTGTCCAGGAAGATCATTTTCATCTGTTGTTACTGACCAGATGTTAAAAAGGCATTCATTTTTATTTCAGGAGCTAAAAATTGAGCTAAGCTAAAAACACACTTCTTGATTTAATTGAAGTTGTTGAATTGTGTCATCAAATCCCCAATTTTTGTACTAGCTTATCATTGTTTCATAAGTCACCACAATTCAAAGATGTGTATTTTCAAAACATCACCAGGGAGCTGGGAAGACATTTTGGCTCAATATATCTTTAAAAACACACACACACACACACACACACACAGACAGACATATGGCACAAGCTGAGGGGCATCCCCAATCAGGATACAACAGCTGCGACCTCATGCAGCTCATCTCCTCTTCACTCAACACCCGCAGCGACTCCTAGAAACGAAACCCTGAAATCTAAAATGTCATTGGGCTCCGCCCCTCGTCCCCTCACCCTCAAATTGCATCCTCTCCGAATCCCCTCCAACAAAGAGTGTTGAGTTTCACATCCTCTTAACCCCAAAATTCAACACAAACCCGTCATTCCAGCCCACAGCTTGTTGCCTAAAGATTTCCTCCATCATCAAAACATAAAACCAAAGCACAGACCCAACTACGGGGTTTGCTTATTCTGCAATAAACAGACGATGTGCTACAGTAGGATGTGTCACACTCTTTCCAAGGTGTTTTTGGAAGGTATTTTAAGGAATACTCCCATGCTCGGAAGTCTGTGTAGTCATTCTCACATGTAGGCCTAGACTTTGATATTTCACAATGCCGGAAAAAAATAGATTTTCTAGTCCAGCTGCAGGGTTTGGATAGATCACACAGACTCCAGCATAAACTCACACATCACTAGCTTTGCCAAAAAGATGTTGCTATTGCATTGATTGATCAGTCATCAAAACAAAGACAGCTGACCAATCAATTAGTGTCTTTCTTTCTCTTTTCTTCCGTCGTCTTCGTTGATGTACTTTTTTTTATCTAGCAGTTTTCAGTGCTGTGCTGTGTGACACTCTTTGTGGAAAAAATCAAGAGTCATCTTTGCAGGAGAGAGTCAGGGTGGGGGTGTTGGCGGGTCCTGACATTTTGATCGATTATGAGTTTTAAAAGAATCCAGTTGTTTTGTCTTTGATGCCAAATTGAACTTCTCTCCGAGGATGATTAAGTGTGGAGTCGACTCTGAATGAATCATCCGTGTTTTGTGGGCTGAATATTCAACCTCCTCAACCTGAAAAACTTTCTCTTTCCTGTTAATGGTTTATTTGTCATCGGCCATCACCCGCAAAACCTTCGTCTCTGAGGTCAGGGGAGTGTGTCTGTAATTGTGCTGTTGTGTCTGTGTGTGCACATTAAAAAGCAAGTATATTGTATCCTGTTGCTGCCTTGCAGATATGTTGCCAATTTAGCTTTATATAATATTTTCTGGCTACATTTCTTATCTTCAGCTAATCCATACATTTTACATGCTATTCTCTAAGGAACCTTTTCCACTTGATTTGACAAAAAAAACTTGATTTGATTAATTAATTTGATTGCAACTCTGCGTAGGTGCAGAGTTTTAAAGTGCTTGTTAAACTTCCCTGTTCTTATTGGCACCACTAAGGTGTAAATGTATGTAACCATATGGATTTGAATCAGAGTGGTGCTGGAAACCAAGCGCTTCCCTGAATAAATAATGAGGTTGGAAAAAATGTAATTGGACAATGAATCTGTGTCCTGAATACATTGTTTAGGTTCTGTGGTCGGGCTCGCCTTTCTGTTTAGCTCTGGATTATAGATTGGGTCTCAGTCGGAAAAGCCTCTCCTTGTAATTAAATATTATAAAACATTACACAGAGGGCCCGTGGCGTTGGTGTGTAAAATAAAAGGCCTAAACAGCCATCCACTGTTTACACAAATAGCAACCGCACTCGGCTTTCCTTGCCTGGGATAGCTTACACAAACACACAGAAATAAATGGATACTAGGGAAAGATTTTCAGAAAACCTCACTGATGTCTCAGTGATTAGGTTTTTGTAGATGCGTCTTTCCTACCCAGTTCTCTCTTTACACGTTATAAGACATTTACGCCATACTGCACAGGATACAGCCACTTTAATTTGCCTCTCAGACACAGCTTTCAATCTAACTGCACTTGGAGAAAAGTGATAGAAATTCAAATACAGAAAGCAATGAGGGGCGATTTGTGATTTTGACTGAGCTGGTTCGGTCGAGGCCGTTTGGACCTGCTTGAGCTGTAATTTGCCCGTGGGGATCTGGCTGCATTGTGGTGGATCGTCTGCTCTCCCTTGTCATTTACTTGTCTGTGTGTGGTTTGACGTTAGTGTGGATGTGTGTGTGTCTACCGTCTTCGGTGACGCACAACCAAGCTAACCTCTCGGCTGCCTGGACACACTCCAGCCCTCGCTCTTTATCCTCTGTGTGCGTTTTCTCATGCCCTAGCTGCATTCTCGTATTCAGCTTCATTACATTCAGAATGTTGGAAGCCCAATCAATCCGCGATCCCTTAAATCATTCGAGTACTTCTCACATTGGTAGGTTTTTTTTTTTTACAGAGAGATTCTCCTCTGACAGATTTAATGCCAGACATGATTTTCACCTAAAGAGAAGAAGCCTTCACCAAAAGGAAAAATATCTGAAGATGTAGCAGTTTGTGGTTTGATGAAGGGGGTGCTAAGCCATCTGCAGGCACACCACAACATGAACTCATTATTACTGATATCCACATTTTAGTAGGAAATTACATATTCCCAGGATAAAATCTGCTTAAACCTGTATTAAGCTGTAAATGGTATGTTACCATATCTCTGTGGAATTGGCAGTATGCAGACCACTGTGTGTGTGTGTGTGTGTGTGTGTGTGTGTGTGTGTGTGTGTGTCAGTGTGTGTTTGTGTGTGTGTTTGTGTGTGTGTCCATGTCTGGAAAGCTCATTTAAATCTGTACAGACAGGGGTAGAGTCAGAGATCTGACCTTGGCCTTTCAGTCACTTAACACTCCTCAGAGAGCGGGAACCTAATGACCCTGAACTCACACCGTGCTTACACACACTTGGCATTACTAAAGTTGCATGTGTGTGTTTTGTGTGTTGGGCCCACATGGGTGCTCATGCATTTGTGTGTGCATGCCTATACTATTGTCACCTTGTTTTCAGGTGCATCTTTAAAGCATTTTATTGCAGGTTTGCAGTTTGTGGAGTAATTAGTGTAATTCACACATTGTGACGTCCCCTGTAAACTCCCTGACTCATGTCAACAAAGGCAGCAGGAAATGTACGGGTGATAATGAAGCGTTAAGCCACAAGACGCTCTATTTTACTGTCAGGCACAATTTGAAGTGAAGCATTGTGCTGCTGCTGTTGTTTTCAGAAAGAGGGAGCAAAAGTTTATTATAGAATCAAAGTAGAAAATGTACTGTTTGTTAAATCAACACGAAGCCATGAAACATCAGTCGCTGTGTTGTTATTTAAAACAGAGCTCTTTCAGAGTAGAAAGGCTGATGCTTAGCGAGTGTTTTTCTCATTATTTTTCTGCGAATCAGATCTAAAGACTGCACCTATCCATTTTATAATTATGTTTTGAAGTATTTCCAAAGAATTCACAATCTTGTCAGTTCCAAATGGAGCGCCTCTGTTTGTTATTACACGAGCAGCGGTGTCTGAAGCACGAGGATGCACTTTCATTCGGCCAGTAGCTACAGTATGGTTCTTTTGTGCTCGGTCGTGTGGGTCTGTGTCTGTGTGTGTCCCTGTGTAGTGGCACCATGCACTCCCCTATATATTGTGGTTGTGCCTGGTCTTACAGTCCTCATATGGCACAACTTAAAGCACATGACACAGTGATCTCACACTGAGCAAATAGCCTGCTAGTCAGCATGTGGTTTGTGTGCGTGCGTGCGTGCGTGCGTGTGTGTGTGTGTGTGTGTATTCAGAATGAGAGAGGTGAGAGATCGAGGCAGAACAAGAAAGAGGGAGTGAGATAAATGGATTAAAAAAAGAACAGCATGAGCACCGAATAACGTAACCTGGGAAGTAACATCAGAAAATTTGTGAAATCAAGAGTCACTGAAGGAGGTAAAAGTTGTATAGCTGTGCAAACGTGATCATCAACCGATTCTCTCTCCCTCTTTGTCCATATGTTTCAAATTATGGCTCATGATGACATCTCTGTGCCATAAACAGGAATAAAGTCAAACAGCCAAACATTAATTCTTAACGCGGTTTACATCTGTACTGTGAACTGGGGTGTGTGTGTGTGTGTGTGTGTGTGTCGGTGTGTGGGTGTTTGGATTTTAGATCTCTGCCTTTTACTTGAGTGTGATTTATCTTTAGCCAAGCAAAGGGAGACCTCTTGTTATAGTACCCACAACGAGAAACGGCTATTCTCTCCACAGAAGTGCAACCAGATGGTTCTGTGTGATATACAAAGAGAGGCTGACATCTAGTGGTGCTTCTGTGTATTGCAGCATATTTGCGTATCTGGTCTTTTTTAACTCTCCTAAACTAAAAATGTAGCCGAGGGATCTGCTAATATTGTTCAGCCAAATTAAAACTAACTTATTACTCACTAAATATTCCACCTCTCTTTTCTCCTTTCTGTGCTTCTGTACGTCACAGGGAGGAATTTGAGGAAGAGGGATTCTGCCAACCGTACAGAGGCATAGCCTGCGCCCGCTTCATCGGTAACCGCAGCATCTTCGTTGATTCTTTGCAGATGCAGGGCGAGATCGAGACCCAGATTACAGGTGAGAAAGAGGAAATGTTTTTTCACTGGGTTTCACACACCTCACTGCAATTTGTCCTTCCGCTTGAGAGTCTCGAGATCGGTCCAAATCTGTTCCTGCATGTGAAGTGAGATGGCATTCATTCATAACATACATCCTCTTCTGTGGCACATTGGCATTTCTTTCAGACTTTTCTCTGGACAGATTCTGTATCATTTTGTTTTTTCTGACGCGTCAGACTTTGATGATGATCCAGCCACACTGAATGTTGCCAGATCAACAAAGCCTTACATTATTTTTTAAGGACAAAAACTAGTCGTTCCCTCTCAGGAGTTTTGTGTCTGACAGGAAAAATTGACAGCCTGCTTTCATCCAGTGAGTTCAGTAGGATTTAGCAGTTCTTTCCTCACTTGAAATCTCTGCTCACATATGTCTTCAGCAGCCAGGGCCGATAGATCACCTTTTGTAAATCTTCATCCCTTAAATCAGTGACAACCCTCCGCGAATAAAGACCATTAAGAAGGTAAACCTTAATTAAAATGCAGTAGGAAGAAAGCAGAACATCATTTATGGAGTTCAAAGGAAGTTCAGCAGGGTAACCACTGTATGGAGCGCACATGGCCCACAAACTGTTTCATACTGTTCTACTTGTCCGTGTCTCTGCGTCTGCATTTTTGTTTTGTGTGTTTGCATGTGCATGTCCTCAGAGGTCAGATTAATGTGCGTGTTATTGATTACATCCGTGCAGCCGTCAGCTTTTCCCCCGAACAGTTCGGGGACAAAGGGGCCATGAACTCAGACTGTAATGTGAAACATCAAGGAGAAGTGATAATTAAGATTTATGATGCCACAGAGCTGTAATAAGCCTACTGTGGAACTGTAAATCATTCATTTCATATCCAGATATTCCACATTTGGTAGCCATTCACCGTCTAAAATTTAATGTCACCTTTACTGATCTCTATTATTATAAAGATGCAGTGTAGGAGCATTTGGATAAGAGCCAACTTTACGTTTTAATTGTTTATCTTCTCCTCCAGCCGCCACAGATCTGCCTTACTCACAGTGACCACCAGAAAAGCATATGTTTGCAATAAACATGCAGTGTGACCATTAATCAAACATTTGAAGCTTCAGCTTCGATTGTCAGTTTTCCTCTTTTATCCCACATGAAGAAACAATAAGTTAAAGGAATATCTGAAATAATTCATTTTTATTCAGTATTTGTCTTTTAAAAACCTTAATATTCATCCAGATGCTAAATTTATTGATGAATTTTTGAGGCCAAACTGTATTGATGAAAGAATCTTCATGGGCCTTTATCTGTTCTAATCCCTCCTCTGCGTGCCTCGTTCTCAGCGGCCTTCACCATGATTGGGACGTCCAACCATCTGTCCGACCGTTGCTCCCAGTTTGCCATCCCTTCCCTCTGCCACTTTGCCTTCCCGACATGCGACCGCAGCTCGGGAACCGACAAACCCCGGGACCTGTGTAAGGACGAGTGTGAGATCCTGGAGAACGACTTGTGTAAAACGGAGTACATCATTGCCCGGTCAAACCCTTTAATACTGAAGAGACTGAAGCTGCCCAACTGTGACGACCTCGCCGCCCCCGACAGTCCTGAGGCCGCGAACTGTCTGAGGATAGGAATCCCCATGGCCGAGCCCATTAACAAGAGTAAGACCAGTTCACCTGCTGATTTAATGACTTCCTTTATTACTACTGCTAATGCTGCTCATTATTATATATATATCAGAATTAACTTTATGGGCCACCTATGGTTAAACATAGTGCAGAAATTAACTATTTTATTCTCATCGTCAATCACTCTGCCCTTTGTTTTCTCAGATAAGTTATTTGATCATTTAGTTCAAAGAAATTTCATTTACACAACATCTTTGACAAAGAATTTGATGAACTCCAACCAGAAAACTTTTGGCATTTTTGCTTGAAAAATGATTACTATCAAAATATTTTTTTTTTTTCTTTTTTAATAAACTAATAAATCAATCAGGTAATCCTCACAACTCTAGTCAAACTCAGAAGAAATCTCTCCTCTCTTGCTCTCAAAGTTCTCATTATGCTACAATATGCTATTTATATTTGTAGACATCAAATTTAACTGCAAAATATCAGTTATTTTAATGCAAAAATTTACAGTATCCCTCTCATGATACTCGAGGTTTCGCATTATTTTCCTCTGAATATTATATGATATTCCTGCAAAGTGGCCATTGAACAAATGTGTAGACTTTCTGTCTGTCCACCAGCAGCTCACCAAAGACATCTGTCAATGCTGCTACACATGAACGCTAAATACACATGGGTATCTTGAGTTCAGTCATAAGCCGCATCCACCACCACCAGTCAGCCAAAAAGAAAGAACCCAACACACAATCAAGTAACACACAACCTCGTCCTTGCTTCCCAGATCACAAGTGTTACAACAACAGCGGGTCAGACTACCGCGGGACAGTCAGTAAGACAAAGTCGGGGCGTCAGTGTCAGCCGTGGAACTCACAGTATCCTCACACCCACCCCTACCTGGCCGTCCGCTATCCAGAGCTGAACGGGGGACACTCGTACTGCCGCAACCCAGGGAACAAACTTGAGGCCCCGTGGTGCTTCACGCTGGATGAGGGGGTCCCACTGGAGCTCTGTGACATACCCATCTGTGGTGAGAGACCAGAATATGTTTAAGTCTGTACTGTTTTTGCAATTCATACTCATGCAAATAATCTGTAGATCTCATATTAATCCTCTCTCTCCATCCATCCCCATAGACCATAAAGACAAGTCTGGCGGCAGCAACATGGAGATCTTGTACATCCTGGTTCCCAGTGTGGCTATCCCATTAGCCATTGCCTTGCTGTTCTTCTTCATTTGTGTGTGCCGCAACAACCAGAAGTCCTCCAGGCCTCCTGCCCCCCGCCAGCCCAAACCTGTCCGAGGACAAAACGTTGAGATGTCCATGCTCGCAACTGCATACAAGCCGAAGGTAGAGAGCGGCACGGTCGCAGCAAATGACACTTTGTGTGGAGAGAAAGTAAATATTGAAGGTTCTTTGTGTCTCTTACTGAGCCTATGAATGGATTGGACAAAATGATAAAAAAAAAAAAACACATTAATGAACTTTGTGAGGATTTATTGCAGGACTGTAGAATTAGACTGCATTAGTTTTATCTAGATGTAACTAATAAACTAGCAGCTGAGTGTATGCTCGCACAGCATTTTGGACTCTTCTTGTGCTTTCTCAAAATGCACAGCACTGTTCTGCTGTCTTGGTATTGTTTAGTATTAAGAGCAGACTGAGGAAGGAGTCAAAACACTGGCACAGCCCTCTGTGTGTCAACTGAGATACGTCGCAGCATGCTGGGGTTACTGGGTTGAGTGTGTGTGTGTGTGTGTGTGTGTGTGTGTGGAAATGACCTGTCCCAGCCAGAACTTTAGATCTCTATCATCAGAGCTCAGCAGGTCCAGGAGTGTTCAACTGCAGCTCTCCTCTCTGTTTATTTCTCTCCAACTGTCTCCTTTTTTTTTTTTCTCTCCCTCCATCTCTTTACCTCAGGAACTCCTTTTCATCCTTCAATCTCTCCTACTTCCCCTCCCTCTCTCACAGAATCTCTTTGTAATGTAGATTAGCCACCACATCGCTCACATTAGGATCTGTATCATATTTCTTTCAAGGTTGCACACTCAGTCATATCATGTCTGTTTATCTTTTTCCACATAATTTTGGTGGTGGTGGGTGGTGTGGTTCTGTAGACAGTGTGTCTGCTTGTGCAAAACCAGAGCCGGTGCTCAAGGTAATGTGCATGACATTACCATCAACAGTTGTAGAGAGAACTGCGAAATGTCACAGAAGCGTCAGAAGCCATTAATATCTCTGGTTTATTTTGTTTTTTTGGAATGGAAAAAATGTTTCACTGACCTAAAAAGGGAATCTTTCCCTCGCTGTGTTTAGATGGCGACCTTGCATCTGCACAGAGTCAAGTTTTACGCTACATCAAAGAAAGTTTTGCAGTTGTGGAATTATACAGTTGATTTCAAACAGTCTTTCTGAACAACAAGGTCTTGTGATATGGTTCACACATGTCAGACCTCATAACCAGCCATTGTAAGACTTAAAAAGCAAAAAACAAAGCTTTTACAGAAGTGCAGCTATCTGCTGTTTTTCCTAACTACTGTAACCTACAAGACAGTTTCCATTTCTACCTTTTAAAAACTTTTCGATGAGTGGTAAATCCTCATATTCTACATTAATTTATATATATATTATTGCCATGGTGAGTCTCCTTCTTCTCAACCCTTTTTCTCTACACCTTTGTGTTGGGTTAGGGTTAGGCTGCTACCCAGCAGGCTTTGCTGCAGGGTCACCCAGGGGTCACTTGCCTGTGACAATCCATTTAGACACACATAAACATACGCACACGCACGCACACACAAACCTGTGGCGGTGTGAGGAGGATCTGAGGGTTTGGGTGTGGGGAGGAAAGAAGGGGTGAAACAAACCCATAACTAAAAACATCTGTGTTTCTCATAACATCAGCAGGCCCCACACTCCTCTGATACACACAATCTGACACACATCAGAAACACACACACCACCCCCCACAGAGCTCATAGAGGCCGTGTGTGTGTGTGTGTGTGTGTGTGTGTGTGTGTGTGTGTGTGTGTGTGTGTGTGTGTGTCCTGCTCACCGAGGAATTTCATTATTCATCTCTGAGTTCCTGGAATCTGAAAATCTCTGCCAACCTCTCCTCACCTTTTATCTTCTCCCAAGTACAGCTACACACACACACGCACACACACGAACACACACACATTCCCACTCCCACTGTTTCTGAGATCACCTGGATAGCTCTTAGATATGAGTTTAGCTGGAGTCACCAAGGATACACAACAAAACCAAAAGGGACAAAGGACTCCCGCACACACTCATAAACAAACATGCACACAGTCATGTCTCTGATTATGTCTCTTGTACTTGTGCAGTTCTTTAAACAAATAACAATTCATGTTTTAAGTATCTACTCTAGTTTTGGATCTGTGGCACTGCGGTAGTTAGAAATGGCTCAGCAAAAAATTACAATAATGTAACCCGAAAATTGTCTTTGGTCTAACTTGTCAGCAAGTCCCATGTAAACAACAAAACAACAATGTGACAGCCCGTCTCTCAATAGTTTCCAACTTCCCTACTTCCCATAGGAAACCCATTTGTTCCTATGTAAATCTGTAAAAACAGGTTACAAAATATATTGTTTGATTTTTTTTTTTTTTTTAAAGTGCTCTACGACAACTGGACACTTTAGTTTTCAGCAAACATCACTCAAACAGGAGAGGTAGTGTTTTCAGCTGCAGGTTAATACATGTTTGGTGAACTATTTATAACAGCAGAACTAGTGGGATTCACTGAAAATAAACTACAGGACTCACAGTCATCGTAATGAATGAGCTCAGTGCAACAGTGCTGTGTTTTTTTATAGTTTCTCGACAACAGTGGAGTGTTGTTGACATTAAGTAAAATACAGAATATCAACAGATTTACCCTTTAATCTCGGGGCACACAAATCGTCATTGTTTACATGATGTTTCTATGAAATGGTAACCCACTGAAACGCTATTGTCTCTCGTTCCCTTCCCCTCTCTCTCTCATCGTTTTTATTAAGAGCTAGTTTTTATTAACTCCAGCTCAATTATGAAGGTTTCTTGCTGTGTTAAAACCCCACAGTTCATTTCACCCTTGTTGGATTTAACTGTACAAATAAACCTCCAGTCTGAGTCCTTCTCAGTGTGGGCATGGAAGACTAAGAAGGCAATGCCATCCCTCACAAAGAAAGCTAAAGCTCTTTCTGTTATTTCTGCAGCTGATTCTACAGTTTTACTGGAAAGAGAATTAAATGCTTAGTCTTCCTAAACACTGCTAACCTGTCAGATAAATAACATTTTTAAGCTGCCAGATTTCATGATTTTCCCACATTGCTTTCCAAAGGCTCAAAGGGAGTCATTATGAGCTGATGTAATGGATTGAGTCTGATTATGACAATTATCAACTCTCAGGGCTATACTTTTTTTTTTTTACACACACATGCACTGACATTAAAACACAAGCTCAGACACTATTTGGTGTTATATCAGGCACTTTGCCTGCATTGAATTAGAAGCAGCAATGTAAACGTCATGTCAACATTTCACTTTTCCATACGAGGATAATGGTGAGGAGAAAGTGCTGCTCTAACAAAGTAAATAATGATCTAATTTTTCTGTCACATCTCTTCTACCCACTGATCTCATTCCTCCTCCCTTTTCCTTCCCCTCTTCTCTTTCTCTCCCCGCAGAGCAAGGCCAAAGAGCTGCCTTTGTCCGCTGTGCGTTTCATGGAGGAGCTTGGAGAGTGCACTTTAGGGAAGATCTACAAGGGTCACCTGTATCTACCTGGCATGGATCAGGCACAGCTTGTGGCCATAAAGACCCTGAAGGATCTCTCCAGTGCCCAGCATTGGGGCGACTTCCAGCAGGTACAGAATGGATCACTGCCACCAAAGCTTTAAGTTTACTTCTCCCAGTTTTGCATAATTTAAAGAAATACTTGTATGCAACAAGGATTATATCAAAAAAGATTAAAAAAAAAACAACAATCCATATAATCTATACAACAGCTCTGAGTCATTTTAAAAGACATGCTAACGGGCAGTTGTGTGTGGACTTGTAAAATGAAATGTGATACTAAAATACTGCTGTTTGAAACTACAAGGGACTTCTTTCCCAGTGGAAAGATTGCTCTTCCCACAAGACTTGAAGCATGACTTGTTATATTTCCACAGAAGGTAAATGTGGTGGGCAATGAGAGACTGCATATGGTTAAAAATCACTGAACAGCAGATGAATTCGCTTGAAATAGTTCCAAAAATATACTGTAACTACCGGCAGGTTGTCCAGATAAATTTAGACGTTAAGGAGGACTGAAACAGATGACTTGTGTAAAACATAATCCTCACTTTCCACTGGCGACACAGACCTAAACTGCCGGCATTTAAAGCGACACTACACCCAAAATCGGACTTTCTCAGTATGAAACTCTCACCACAGTAGTGTTGAAATGTGGCTGTAAAAAGTACAGTGAGCTGCAATAGATCCGCTATGAAGCAAATAAAAATACAAACCTTTCACAGCCATCTTTCAAGGCCACAATACTTCATACTCCAAAAAATAAAATCAAATGGAGCATCACTTCAAGTTTTTGAGCCTTTTTTTCCTGACTAATCTTTGTTTGGGCCGCAAAAATCACCATTAACTAATGTGGTTTCCAACACAGGAGGCGGCAGTGCTGACAGAGCTGCAGCACCCGAACGTGGTGTGCCTGCTGGGTGTGGTGACCCAGGAGCAGCCCGTCTGCATGCTGTTTGAGTTTCTTCCTCAAGGTGACCTCCATGAGTTCCTCATCATGCGTTCGCCGCACTCTGATGTCGGCTGCAGCAGCGATGAGGACGGCACAGTGAAATCCAGCCTGGATCACGGAGACTTCCTGCATATGGCCATACAGGTGGGATTAGAAAGCAGTTTAGTTGATGAGTGGATCTTCTCCTATTTGACCGTTCAACAAGAACGCACCCTTTCACTGCGTATCTAATAAATGCTTCAGTTACAGTTTTTTTCTAACTAATCTAATCTAATCTAGGTGGCTTCTGGGATGGAGTACTTGGCCAGTCACTTCTACATCCATAAAGACCTCGCTGCTCGCAACATTTTAGTGGGCGAACAGCTTCACGTTAAGATTTCTGACTTGGGTCTGTCCAGAGAGATCTACTCCTCAGACTACTACTGCATCCAGCCCAAAACCCTGCTGCCCATCCGCTGGATGTCCCCCGAGGCCATCTCCTACGGCAAGTTCACCACAGACTCAGACATCTGGTCGTTCGGAGTTGTGCTGTGGGAGATCTTCAGTTACGGCCTGCAGCCATATTACGGCTTCTCCAACCAGGAAGTGATGGAGATGGTGAGGAAGAGGCAGCTGCTGCCGTGCCCGGAGGACTGCCCGCCAAGGTGTGTTCATGTTAATATTACGGGTCAACATAAACTGTTCAGTGAATCATGAGACAGTAAGAGAGAACATACTGTACGTGGTTTAATGAAACTTCTTAGTGTCCTGACTTTGTGTTACAAAGCCAGTGAACTTAAACTGTATCGTCACGTTATTTCAAAAGTTCAGGCAAGTTTAGGAGCACGGCTGTTCCTGTATTTGTCATACTATAGTTCTTTTTATCATCAAGTGCACCTGAACGCTTCCTGGGTTCATTGCCAGTGTTACACAGTGAGCACGAGGTCTCCTCTTTTGGCTTCACATTAAATAGCTGGCTGATAAGATGTAGGATACGCTTGTAACAGAATTAACAAATTGCCTAAGTGGATTGAAAATTGAAATGTGGCCCAGACAGAAAAAATATTACAACTTCAAGTTGCAGTTGCTTGATGCAATATGAGGGGTAAATAGAGTTCCACAGAGTTCATCATTTTTCTTCTCTGTTTTGAGTTGGACATTTTTATGTCATGAGCAAAACCACAAATATACATTTAGCTGTGCTGGGGGTGTCAGTGACGAAAAACTGAGAAAAGAAAAGAGCAGAACTACTCTACACAGTTACCGACAGTGATTTTTTGGAATGATTCTTTGAGGAAGAAACATGGAGGGAGAGAGAGGGTTAAGATAGAATCAAACCAGGGATGCTGCAGTTATATGACATACGTCTCAACCACTGGACCGCCGGATGCCCAACATTCAGAGATTTGGATCAGACTTTAGATCAGTGTATTGCAATCTTATCTATTTTCTCAGTTAAACACATACTTGTTCTCAGTATAAGTAAAGTTTTATAGAATTCGACTGAATATGTCACATAACCAAGTATTCATTCACAGTATCCCAAAAATATGATTTCAGTTTTTATTGAGAGATTTAGGTATTAAAATGTGTTTATTGAATTAATCTAAATTAAAGTAAATGATGCTACAGTGGCCAGACGTGATAACAAATCTAAATCTTTTATCCCGCAGGTTCTATGGTTTGATGACTGAGTGTTGGCAGGAGGGACCAGGACGTAGACCGAGGTTCAAAGACATCCACGCCCGCCTGCGAGCCTGGGAGGGGCTGTCATCGCACGCCAGTTCCAGCACACCCTCTGGGGGCGGAGGCAACGCCACCACCCAGACCACCTCACTCAGTGCCAGCCCTGTCAGCAACCTGAGCAACCCCCGTTACGCTGCTGCCGCCGCTGCAGCAGGGTACCTCTACCCAGCCCAGGCTATTCCCACGCCAGGCCAGATGGCTCAGATTCCTGCCTGGACGCCCATGGCTGTGCCCCAAACCCATCAGCGCTTTATCCCCGTCAACGGATACCCCATTCCACCAGGATATGCAGCTTTCCCTGCCCACTACCCTCCCCCGGCTCCGCCCACCAGGGTAATCCAGCACCACCTGCCACCCCCTAAAAGCCGCTCACCCAGCAGCGCTAGCGGCTCCACCAGCACGGGTCACGTCAGCGGCGTACCCTCCACCACGGGCTCCAACCATGACGCCAACGCACCGCTGCTTTCCCACTGCATCATGCCGGGGAGCGGCGGAGGGCCAGCTCAGATGTATGGACAAGTTTCCCAGAAGGGACAGCTGGACCACGCATCACAAACAGCAGCGCTGCTCGCTGCTGATTCTGACGTACTGATGTACAACGACTCGGTCATCACCGCAGACCTGTAGATAGATAGACGGATACTCACACTCTTTCCTCTTGGGACCCAAATATGAGACGATTTGCCTCTCACCCAGGGACCTGGTCTAATAATTCTACTCTGGTCATACAGAGACCGAACAGAAACAGGCAGCACACCTGGATGTGCAAGAAACACTGTCGCAGCTACACAAGTATATACACAGCTGTTTGACTTTTTACTGCCTTATTGTTTAAAGCAAGTGTACTTACTACCATGGTTTCAAAATGTTATTATTTTAACCTCTGTGTAAATACGGTACATACGTCCTGAATGAATGAAATACAAAGATATATATTCAAAAGAACATTTTATTATGGAGAAACTTTAAAGTGGAAAAAGTAGGAAGTCCATCCTGTGTCCTTACTATGTATTACATTCTGACAAAAAAGTTCCTGCGTCAACAACTCAAAGGACAGTTTCATGCAGACACTGATATCCATATCATGACCTTTAGGTGCCTTGCAGCAGTGGTGTGACCCGCTTGTTTCTGGACATTGAAACGCATTTGCTTGTACGGTAAAAGAAACTGCATTTAGCAAGCGACAGCCAAGTGAGCAAGAACAGGAACAGCAGCCTGAACAAACAGCACTGACCTGCCCAAACACAACAGGTACACGGGGCGTGCAGGTGATGTACGCTGCCCTGAGGCTGGACCCTGAAGCTCAACTTTTTAGATTGTTACATGAGAGCTCTCCATCGAAGCAGCTGGAATTAAAATACTCGTTCTCACACAAAATCCTTTCAGAAATGACACCTGAATGTTTTTTGTGCAACCTCAACATGACCGTCTGAGACTTTTGCAACATGGACGCAGGCCTCTTTGCCTTTTTTTTTTTGAAACCTCAGTATACTGCAGGCTGTCCAGGCTGAGAAACAAGGAAGGAGTTTTTTTTGCTTTGTTTTTGTTTTTCTATTTTTTGATCGAATATTAAACTCCGCATCAGCCTTTCACTCTCCCTTCACTTCCCTGTCTTCCCTACTTGAGCATCTCAGTTTTCTCTGTGCTCCCTTCATCATTTTGTCTTCTACCTGACTGTCACTAACTTCTACCCTAACCCGGCAGATCTAACTTCAAAGCTTGCTGCAGAGAACAAATTACACATCTGCAAATGAAATCACACAGCGCTCACATCATCCTCACACCTAACAGCTTAACTGGACCGCTCTCAGGGCAAACACTTCATTCACCGCTTGAGGGCTGAACAGAACATTTTTATTGTAGATTGGATATGATATTTTAATTTTTATGGCAGAGTTTTTTTTTTCTGTTTTTTTTTTTTTTTCTTCTGTGTTTAAATTTTGAAGGAAATGCGAGATTTCATTCACAGGGCTCGTCTTCATATCTCTGTCCTTTGTCTTTCCTGTTTTACGGCATCTGCATTGTGCAAAAAACTAATTATATGAGCTGGGGACAGGTTGCAGTCCAGTGTGCAGAGAGATTTATGTATGTTGCTTTTATCTGGTTTTGTATCAGTAAATGGAGACGTTTTTATAACACTAGCACCAACTGTTCTAACTTGAAGGTGATCCCAACAAGAGCAAAGTTAACTTTTAACAAGTTAAAAAAAATTTTTAAAAAAAGGATAAATCAAATTAGCCTATTCTGTTTGAGTCTCAACTAACTACAGCTGTATTTATATTTTAACATATCCAGTGTCCAGTAGCATGTAATCACGTATGGTTTGGATGCATTTACTCTGATAATCCTCTTGTGATATGAAGAAGCGTTTGTGATTTGGAAAAAGTCTCAGTCCTGGAATCACACAAGTGATGTTGCATCTGTCTTGCTGATATTTCATGATGATGCTAAATATGGAGCTTTTATTGTTGAGAAAAGTCATAGAAGAAGCTGCAGTAACAGAAGAGTCTGTGATTATTGTTATGAAATCCCCCTCAGCTCCTGTGTATTAGAAGACAATCATTGGTTATGGTCTTTCACAAATTTCTAAGAGTATGTGTTGCACTCGGCTGTTGTTTACAGACTGTTGTTTTACCAATCAGCTATATTTGTTACTCAAGCACACACTTCACTGTGGGTGTGCTAAGCATAAAGCACAGTAAAAAGAAAAACAGTGCATTGTTGAATGGCCAAGTTTTCAGTTGACGTCTGTTGAATGTAGATATTTAGTTCATCTAGTCTTAAAGTCACGGCTACTAAAACAGCAGCTGCTCAAATTAAACGTCAAAATAAATCAGATTTACATCAGTCAGACTGAGCTCTAGTTTTCCCCGAGATCATTTACCCAAATCAAATGTGATCGTCAACGGAGAAGCTCTGCCATTAGCAATATGAAGGGAGAAGCTTTTGTTTCCATCTGTTCCTCATGTTAAATCCAAGCGAAAATAATTTGAATCATTTTAAATACATTTTTCCATCAAGTTTCTATTTCATTTCTATCTCTTGTCTCTATACTGGATCTTTTTTTTTTTTTCCCACTGAAACAGATTGAGCTACCTAGGCATCTGAGTTTGTACACATAACCTCCGACATGTAAAAGATGTATGTGTACTACTATAACGGTGCAAAAACCACTTGTACACAAGACTGTGAATCTTAATCAAGTCTAGGTATTTTTGTATTTGGCAAAAGCAAATCATCATTGTACCTTTTCTGTTGTTTTATTCTAGATCCTTTTTTTTTTTCAAAAAAACAAAAACAAAAAAAAAACAAGATACAAACAAATTTATATTTCAATAACAGTGTACCCATCACAAAAGGTTTACATTCATATCCTTTTGACCAAGAGAGGTCTTGTCTTTGTATTTTGTCTGAACATTTTTGCACAGATGTTTTGTATTGCAAAATCATTTATTAAATGATTGGTTGGTTAACCTTGCAGTCAGTGATATGATCATTACTTTTGAGGCATCCGCAGATACTTTTTCCAGAGTTGTAATGGCAGTGTGAATCCACTAGGCACCGCCAGATCACCTTTACTGTGAATTGTCATGAACTTGTTTGCCTCGTAATCTCAGTGACCATTGTCGGCCAGGTGGTGGTGCCCTTCAGCTGTCCCTTCAGTGTGTGTATTAGCTTTAAAACAGCTGGAAATAATATCAGTCCAGTTAGATTTTGGCCAAAGATGGAAAAATGACTCTGTGCTTGCTTGTGTGACTTTTATCTCATTTCCTGCTTGAAGTCACATTTTGCACGTTGAATGAGCTGTGTGTGTGTGTGTGTGTGTGTGTGTGTGTGTGTGTGTGTGTGTGTGTGTGAGAGAGAGAGAGAGAGAGAGAGAGAGGGAGAGATGAGCCTTACCAGTCTGCATACACTCCCGTACATGTATGCATATAAATTAAACTAAATTACTGTACACAACACTCGAAACATCCTTTTATTATACAATTAAAGGAATTTGCTTTTAGTTTAGCTAGATGTAAAAGAAATATATATAAAACAATTAATAGTGGCATCAGTTTGCAAGTTGCAACTGGTTCAATCAGTCAGTAATATTTTTATATTCTTATTATTTCATTTGATTAGTTCTTAAAGGCCTGAAAAGGGGAAACAAATGCCAAGCAGAGGACACTTGCTTCTGGAAACTGATGTGGCTGGTGATTTTTTTTTTTTTTCAATCCATAAAGTAACAGCTCCACTTCTATTGTACTTGGGTGAAGGCAGATATCTCAGTGACAGATCTCTCAAAACCATGTGCAAGGCTGGATACCACTTGAGGCATTAGACAAAATATGGTTTTTGTCTTTTTTTTTTGTGGGTGAGGAAGAAGTGTCAGTGACTGAGCTCTTCATTCCCTCTCACCTTCTCTTAAGACTGAATCTGTGTGTGTGTGTGTGTGTGTGTGTGTGTGTGTCTATTCTCAGAAAAAGATGAAAAGAAAAGAAAAAGCTTTTAGTAGTATACAGAATTCACTCCTGAAACCATGCTCTGCTGCTGCTCTGGAACAGTTTGTATAATGAACAAGCATCAGTAGCAGAGGAGTAAACTCCCATGACATCTTCATCAGAGGCACACCACTCTGAAACGATTGGATATAATTTCTTCCAAGGCAAGAACGAAAGCTATTTGTTATGCTTGCAAGTGCAGCCAGAGAGAGGAGGAGAAAAAGGAGACATCTGCATGGAGCAAGAAACACAACAGCTGTTCTGACCGATCTACACGGGGATGCAACTAATGATTCTTTTCATTATTATTCATTATTTTCATTTTTTTAATTGATTACTCTATAAATGTAAAAAAAAGACTTCTTCAGCCATTCTGTGAGGCTCTGGAAACTGACAGTGGCTCCACTGTCAAGAAAGATCCACCATGCTCAAATGTTGACTTCCACATCACCAGTCAGTGCCGGGCAGAATATAAATATAACAAAAATTCCAGAATAAAAGAGATGGAGGCAAAAATTCAACTTGTTGCTAAGCAGAAATGACACAAGTCATTTGGTGCTTGTGATTTAGTAGAGGAGCAGAGCTGCAGCCAAGCTAGTCAGACTACAAATCAACATACTGGCAAGACATCTGCAAAAGATGTACAATTGGAACTTAATAAAATGTTGCAAAGTGATTCATTTGTGTTCAGTCGCTCTGTCTCAGTGATACATCAGTGTTTTCTGTTTCCTGGAATGGCAAAAAGCAGACTAAATGGCAGTGATGGAAGAAGTAATCTAATACTTACCTCCAGTGCAACAATCTAAAAAATACTCTGCTGTTTAGAGTGTAGCAGGCACTGTACATTGGGCTCCATAAAATCGAGGGGAGCTGTTGATTCAGGTGATAATTCTCTGCGTTCATCACTGCATGGTGGGAAAGGGTGTGTCCTGTTCCCAGTGCTAAAATCCTTCTGGTTCGAAGCCACAACTTCCTGCGACCAGACAATGTAACTGAGGACGACCACTCCCTCTCCACCAATGACAGACGAGGCCTGAGGGCGCTCTCTGCTGAAGGAGCCTCATTTAGCCCTTTGAGTTCAGAGTGTAATGTCCTGTGATGGGCTTTGAAAGTAAAGGAGAGGCTGAAAAAGAGAATGAATGTGCATTTGGCTTAAAGCGGGAGAAATGGATGAATAAAGGGTGGAAGGCGAGGGAGACATGTAGAGTGCATTGAATGGCAGAGAGGGATAAAATGTGGCTTTAAAGTACAGCATACAGTGAAGAGATCATCAGGCTGACACGTGTGTCTGCTTCACCATGAGGTCTTCATGGACACAACATGTAAACAGCGAGTCAGAGGAGATATGATTGTTTCCAGTTGTGGGATCTGAGAAGATCAGGAACAGAGCTGAAGGTCTGAGGTAGAAATATGAAAGTCAGAATAACTATGTTAAGAAAGAAAGAAAGAAAGAAAGAAAGAAAGAAAGAAAGAAAGAAAGAAAGAAAGAAAGAAAGAAAGAAAATATGGGTGTTTGAAAGTCTTTGAAGATTGAATGGCAATTTTGCAAATTGGATGACTGCATTTTCTCTTTAATTGTCTTCACTTTGCTGGACTGAAGAGCAGCAGGAGAACAGGTGTGCTGACTGGGCAGCTCACACAGGTGCCTTGAGTGTTCTTTGTTCTGTGTCCTGAGCTCATTCTCTGTTTGCTCCTCAGCTGAGCTGGTTTCCTCTGTCATTTCACCTTTGTTCCTGAGTGAGTTTATTTCATTATATTTCCTTAAGTTATGTTTATTTTGTTGTTACGTAGTGCATCTAATCTCCTTGGTTTGTTCTCACATGATTATATATTTAGAGTGAGGATGTATTGATGTACTGATTTTTGATTTAGAATTGTTTGTTGCTTTTTTCAAGATAATATGATAGAATTTCACCTGTGTATTTTCGTTTCATTTGTAAATAATAAAACCACTCAGCTGTAACCAATAGTTACTGCAAGCTGAAGATTAAATATTTATAATTTTAGCCTGTTATTTTTCTGCACCAGATGCTTTGAGGATGGAACACTGTATTATAATCATGGACTGTGCATTTATAGAACCCACCCCTTTTTTAGAATTCACATTTCTTGTTCCTGTGCTCCAGGGCAGTTTGGTGAATATTTGTGAACAAGCAGCACTCTCCTATGAAGTTAGAAACCAAAGGGAGAGGCTTAAAATGTGAAATGTCATCCAAGTTTGCTCTATAACAATGAATAGGGCTCTGATGCTGTGAGGCCATAAAATATTTTTGTAATTTCTTACACTAAAATGAATGTTTCACATCTTAAGCTTTATATCCAATTCAAAATCTGGATGAGTCCTGTTGGGGGGTAAACTACACATCCACTGTAGATTATGGGGTTAGTGAGGTAACTTGGGCCCCTGGGAAAACATCCGGGGCTGGCACTAGCTGTGGATCTCTGGAGTACCTTGAAACTGGTGGAAGGGAATTGTAATGCACTTGCTCATGTGAATATATTTGCCAACGTGCATATTTGCCTCATAGCACTGTTAGTGGTTTAAAAAACTCCACAAGGTAGCTTAAAGACCACATAGCTGAGTGTGGTCTTTCCAATTGTGACCACACCCAGGTGTGATGCTGGGTAATATGAGGTTCAAGAGACTTTTACCTTTCAGCCTGTAGATCTATGTGTGCAGCTATGTTTTTTCCTCCATTCAAAAAATCTAGTCTGGAGCTGGCCTGTTTGACTGGTTTATGAAAACCAACAATAAAATATAATTCAACAATGCATAATGCAGTAACCCTCATCTCATCAGTACATTATATTAAGTCGGAGAGTCCCTAGTATGTTTCACATTGATTCTTCTCATGTATTAACAAGATACTCCTGGCTGTGGCAAATATGAAGGCTTCTGCTTTTGACGATAAAATGACTGAGAGCATGGGCTGCAGAAACATGGTGACGGGGTGAGTAGAAGAGAGAGGGATACAGTTTCACTGCCATCTCACTCTGTCATGATGGCGCTGGAAGCCGCCAACAAGCCCCTGATTGTTGGGGAACATGAGCTGTTTTTGTTGAGAGGCTGACAGGCGCTTGACCTCCGCCGTCCGTGCTGCCGCATACTGACCTTGGAGAGGGGAAGTGAAGTGAAGCCTTTGAACGCTGTCAAGTGAACTATCAGAGTCTGGTTTAATTTCCCCGGGGGCCTTGACAGAGTTAAGATGGGTCATGTGGACTGTATATGCCTGGTTCATGCAAATTATTTTCTATGGCGATACATTCAAGTCTGTTTTCTTTATGAACCAAAACTGTTGGTTTGTGTGAAGATTATTTGCAAATTACTGACCTAAAGAGTTTATATAAAATGGCTTATAAAACTGAAAAGAAGTGACTTTTGACATCTGCTCAGGGTGATTTGAAACTTTCTTAATCTCACTTTGACACCTATTTTTTTTTTCTCACTTGGACAAATGCTTAAAAGAATAGAAATCATAATATAGATGTTATCACCAAGATGTTGGAAGTCTCTATGAATGTCACCATTGATTGTGTATAAAGATGAACGTAGTCTCCTTGACGAACCCCTCAATTATGCATAACTTTAAGTCTTTAAGTCAAATTTAAATGGGTGTTACATAAAAATTCACCCCCCGTACAGTTGTCATGAAGGAGACACGAAGGAAAATATCAGTAGCCTAACTGTGCTGTGTATTGATAAATCCATGGTGCTGTCTGTGGTGCTGAAGTAGCAGACGGGTTTGCAATTGTGCCTTTTTCTCTCGCCCTTCTTAAAGGTTAGTCTTGGATCTATAATATTCTCATAACTACATATACTATTAATACACTAAGTCATACTACATTGTGGCTGTACTCTCTGCACTCTAGAGATAAGTGTCATCTTCCTGATCAAAGTGACAAGTAGCCATCTGTAGTCTCAGAGGAGCAAAAGAGTCAAAGAGACCCACTGCTGCCTGTAGTATTCCTTTACTATTTCTATGATTGCACCTCTATAACAGAATATTTTAGGGGAGACAGAACTACAGATATAGTTTTTATTACATCAGTCCTCATGTACCTGGTGATGTGACTGAGGAAATTAACCTGCACTGGCCACACTGCACTCAACTGCTACAGTTGCACTTATACTGTCAAAACTGTGGTGTCTTTTGGAAAATAAGTGATTAAAATGCTTTATGTCCACATCCTGTAAGAGAATAGGCTCATGTAAAATACTTATTTAGCTTAATAGCAGCTATTAAACTGAATTTATAATCACAATTATATGATCAAGAATTAGGCTAGGCCTATGCGTGGGTGTGTTGGTTGGTGGTGTGGGAGCAGAGGTGTGCTCTCATTGGGCCATGCCCCTGGTTCAAAACAAACAAATCATATATTGAGTATAGGTATTTTAAAGCTAGCAATATAGTGCTTCATAAACGAGGTGGCTGCAAGGTGACAAATTATAACATCATAAATCATCATTATGCTGTGTCCATGTTTCCACAACGTGTCAAAGTTGTTTCTAATGCTGGTTATGAATGCTTTTATCTTTCAGACCAAAATGGCCCTTCAGGTACAGGAGGTATACGGACACAGTATCACTTTAAAAATCAAAAAGAAACTGTAATAAGGTAAGTGGACAGCCACACTTGTTGCCCAGTCACTGAAATCAAATCCTTGACTAAGACCACCGACCGAATAAACTCCCATCAAATATAAAACCAGTCACAACACTGCATACATGCATAATACTAAATCCTTAAACTTCCTGTCAGTAATATTATCTGGCGAAGTGCTGAAGCACGGCCGTGTGCTAGCTGTGTCTTTGACAGCTGAAACTCATTGTTCAGCTCAAAAGCATTCAGCTGTTTTAAACATTAACAGTCCCCTTCATTGTCAGACAGATATTCATATGGCTGCAGAGTCAGACAGACGAGTGGAGAACAATAGATTGAAAGATGGATCCACATTCCTTCGCTCTATTCATGCCTCACAGGTCTGAGATCACATGATCCGTCTCAGAAATGGTTAGTATACTATAACATTTGCCACATCAGCTTAACTTGAAAATGAATCTTTTCTGAAGAGTGTTGGAGTGGGAAGCAAAGGATCAGATATTTCATATGACCACTATGGTTCTCCTTTCAGGCTCTCCCCTGATGGAGTGAATAATTTGGGAAGGGCACAAAAGTTCTCCATTGTGAATAAACTAACCGTTTCATCATTTCTTTTAACATGTACTGTACATCATGTAATTAATTAGAAAAACCCTACTGTATCAATCCAATAGACTAGAGAAACACATTTCATGCAGGTGTTTATTCATTAATTTATTCCAGTAACATTATAATAATCATCCCCACTTGGCCTGTAATGGCACTAATTTGACCTTAAACTTTAAATGTTTTGAGTGTGACTTGTTTAGTCAACTAAATAGAGAGCGGACCAGTCTTTGCAGCCTGAAGCCTAAAAACACTGCAGCACAGCTTAATGAGATTTAAATGACTAGAGAGACCACTTTGATTGTTAAATTGGGTGTGTGTTAAGTGCTGCCCTCCAGATTTGGTGAACAAACCTCTGGTAGAGGATAAGAGATGGATATCTTAAGACATGGTGCATTTGATAGTAAAGTGAGAGTCTGTATTTTTGTACAGAGAAGTTGTGTATAAATAGTTCTGGGATTAAGGACATAAATAGCCCACAGCAAGTACCACACCTTTAAATGGTGCATGTACACAAAGAGGGATTTGTGCATATATTTCTCCACAAGATTATTAAATCAAATATCACTGCATGCTCTCAACAATGTGCATATACTCTACCTGCCATCAAGAGGAGCTTGCTGCAGTTGAGCACTAAATGATGTAGAAATTAGAAGAATTAGTCAATTAATCAACTGAATCAGAAAATTAATCAGCAACATCATAATGAAAGAATAATTTTCCTCCTATGAAATTATTCACTTTTTTGTGGCATTTTTATAAACTAAAAGGATTAATCGCAAAAAAAAAAGTAATTGCAAGGATTTTCAGTAATGAAAATAAAACAGCTTTTTGGACATTCAGTATCAGTGAAGAAGCACGCTGACCCCATTGGTTCTCTCAGCCATTACTTCTGTTTGGCCGCTGATGAAGGCATAAGTGGAAATGATGGACTTTGATTAAGCATAATGCTCAGCCCTCCTCCTCCAAACACAGTGTCTCTTAAATATTCTTGGGTACAGTTTATCCAATATGTATTTTTAGTTGTTACATGTGAATATGTATTCACATATACTCCTTCCCTCTATTCTTTTTATTCTCCCCCTCTTCACTCTCCCCTTTCATGCCTTCCTTTCTACACTTCTCTCGATCTCTTACCCTACAGTCCTTCCACTTTCTCCTTTTCTCCCTCTCCTCCCACTCCACTCAGACTCTCTATCTAATAATCCATCCATCTTTGTGCTGGAATGGAGGTCTAATGCTTTCCATCTGTGTGTGTTACTGGTGGGGCTCCAAGGGCAAGGCCTGCCACTCTTTATTCACTCCCCTCTCTCCACTTCAACTCCTTTCCAACAAAACCCAGAGTCTGGTTCCACTCAGCTCTAAAGTCTAAGATCTCTCTCCACGCTGGGGCCCCTCCTGGCCTGAGGCGGCAGAAGGTCGTCAGTTGGGCCCCTGGATCCGTGCACCCTGGATCCTGGAGATTCTGGGTCATGATTAAATGAATGAATGAGCCAATTAATCCCATGCCTTAAGTTTCACGAACCAGAATAATTTACCAGACACCAAATATTCCAAATAGAAACAACATGAATGGAAATATCTACAGATTAGAAGCCACATACAGTATTTTAGACCCATAACTCTCTTCATTCTCTCTTCTAACTCTCTTCTTTCACTTTTTCTCACTTCAATAACATAGAAGTTCACCCTCTGTACATGGCTGCACAGGGTTCCCATATTTATAATATAATTGTGGACAGTTCTCAGGTTTCTTCAGAAAATTAAAGTCTTGCATGGGGTTTAATGTTGAGATTACTGGAGAATTGGAAAGATGTCTGTTTAAGTGTTGATTCTAAATCCTAAAATTTAATAAAATGATGAATTAGTTGATTAGAAATGCAATACTTCAGTCATTGACCTTTTGTCAGGTTACAGTTACAAAAGGCGCATGGGAGATCAGACAATAAGCAGTCTAGATTTCAGTGTATTTGAATGTATGTGATGTCAGTATAAATGACCTTTTGTATTAAAAGTGAAGCACAGAACAGAAGGCTACATTAATTAATTTTATTCAAAACTACTCATTCATCTAAGGTTTCTCTACAGATGTTTTTTATATTCTATGTTAAAGATAAAACGAAGACAAAGGGGGCAAAAGAATGGATTTCCAGAAAATGTATGATCCAAAAACAAAATAGGCTCTTTTTATATTATATTATATCATTTATATAGAAGCTTGTATTGATCTGACATAAGTAACAAATCAGTTGAGAGATAGATTTAGCATTTCATTTTCATTCTCATCCAGATCACACACAAGACACTTTGTCTCGTTTCTGCCAGATCTTATTCGGACACAAATTGTACTCTGGTTATACTTGTGAAAGTTCCACTTGTGAATTTTGTTTTTTATATTTCTTATGTTTTAGATATACTATGTTTGTTGCTTGAATCTCATGCAGCTGTCTGATAAGCTAATTGTCCTTTCATTATCTTTTAGCATTTATAAGTAAACTATCATTAATTATTTATTTCTCGAATAGAAGCCAACATTTTGACAAATGTCATCTGTTTTCAGCTTCTCAGATAAGAAAATTTGCATATCATAGTTAATTCAATACATAAAATAAGCAATCGGAAAATGTCAGCTTAGACCTTGGGAAATCATGGTGGATATGTATTGCTGAGTATAAACATTTAAAGGGGCTATATGTAAATTTGTGTGTGATTGAATGCTCAAAAACTTAGCACTAAATGCTAAAAAATATTCTTATAGCTGTGTACAAATACATTATAGTGCATTATAAACAATTTATTAAATGTTTATACACTACTTATGATTGCTAAAATGATCATAATTATGTGACTATGATAGGGACCACCCAGTGTGGCTACATGCAGCATGTGGATTATGACAGTGATGTTTAAAGAAGAACTAATTGTATAGAGCAGCCCAAACTCTGCAGGAGATTTTACAGTATAATGACATCTTGTCATGGTGGAGGAATGCACTTGTGCCAAAAGAGAAGGTCCACCCTAAAAGTGAACACAGCCTCATCTTGTCCTTCTGATCTCGGGACATTTTAATCAGAGCTCGTGAACATGATATGAGCTTACCTGAGAGTATGAGTCCAGAGAAGCAAAAACTTGAGACTGATCATGATGAAACTACAGCTGCACTCCAACATTAGCCCCAACACCACATGAATTCTTGTTTAGGGTGGAATTCTGCTGGAATTCTGCGGCAACAGAAGTCATTCATTTTAGCAAATTAATGTCAGAAATGGTTTGAGGGAGATTTTGCTTTGTGTGGCTGGCAGTGAGACATTCATACAGCTCTGTGCTCTAAGAAATGCTCCTGCTTTTATCTTCCCTCTTACATTGTGACCAAGGCAATACTGCAGCCTCAACAAAACTGCCTTTGTGGAAAAGTCCTGAATTGGATTAAAAGCAGTGAGTGAGTTGTGCAAATTATTTCCTCCGCGCTGTGCAGAATCACTGTTGAGATCAGATGTGTGATTATGATCACTCTCCTGTTTCCTGGTGATAAAGGTGTAAGTGGATGCCTTTGCAGTATAAAGAGACTGGAGAAGGACTTTTCTGTGTATTCTAAAAGAAATAATTTGAGATTTTGGAAAATACACTTATTTGCTCTCTCACTAAAAGTTAGATGAGAAGATTGATAGCTCATATGTAGTGTACAGACATGAGAGAGGTAATACCAGCAGTTGGTTAGATAAAGCATTAAGACTGGAAACAGGCAAACAACTAGCCTGGCTAACACCTACCTTGTACCGTGTACGGTGTGTAGTTAGCTTCAGTACCCTGCAAAAAAGCCTGTATAATTAATCTAATGGTTTAAACTTTAGGAATATCTTTGGAAAATACATGTATTCACTTCTATGAAGCTTTAAGAAACCAAAGATCTGTAGGTAGAGTTTGGTGTGAGCTGTATGTGGATGTTCTAATTAATATTTCATCTTTACCTGTGTGAGACACAAAAATTGGAAACATGATGACACAACAGGCCATGTTGCAGTGCTCCTCTCCTCTTTTCTTTACCTCCTTCCATCTACCTCTCACTGTCTCTCTCCTCTTCCTCACCTTCCACCTCTTCTCCTTTCATCTCCTCGCCTCTTCCTCTGCTCCTGCCGTCGTTCTCTTTTCATCTCCTCCTCTCTCCCCTCCTTCTGGTTTTGATTTTTTTTTTTTTTTTTTTTTTTAAAGGTCTGTGTCTGTACTTGCATGCAGCGCACACTCATACACGCAAATTTGCTCACATTCACACACACTTAAAGACATGAAACAACATTTCTCATTATCAGTCCCAGCCAGCAGGCAGCTTTGTAATCACGCTGTTTGTTTATGTTTGTTATGCTGCAAACACACACGTACATATACCTATCTCTTCTGGTTTTCTACACACATCTTTCATACACACACAAGCACACTGAGTCATATTTTTTTTCTCTCTCTCTTTCACACACACACACACACAGATGTCAAACACAGCACTGCAACAAAGCCACAGCCCCAGTCTTGAATAGAGCCAGAAATAGCATTGGGTTTGACTTGGAATCGGCTTAAGTCTTCAAAGAGAAAATTTTTGATGTAGCAAAGGGAGCGAGAGGGTGAGAGGGAGATGGGGGGGGGGGATGAAAGAGGGAGATGGGGGAGTATACTGGGGGAGAACAGAGCAGATCTGGTTGTTATATCCAGCTGTAAAAAGGGGGCAAAAAACTTCAAAGACTCACGTTGCCATGGTAACTGTATGGTGCCTGCTTTAAAGCCCCACCCCACCCCACCCGCTCAGACACACATGTAGAAAATGTATTCATAAAAATTGATGGTGGCAGTAGTGTATTGGGTGCACACTTACTCCCTATTACTTTTCTTCTTCTTTTTCTCCCATCTCCATCCATCTCTGTTTTATAGATACTGTTGCTCTCCCTGTCCAGCAGAGATCATATTGATGTGTGTAGTGATGGGTACTCCTGCAGCTAATTAAAACCCAATAGGGTTAGCAGTCTTATCTGGCAGCACTGAGGTCGCTTCTTCATGTTTTTCTGTATTGATGTTTGGGGCTTGTTCTCTGTAATTATGACATGCTATCACTTCATAGCCAGTGGAACTAAATTCCATTTGTAATCAGATCCATCTCCCAGTCTTTTTCTTCTCAGTGATGGTACAGACCACCCTTTGTATGTGTTGCTGCCCTTTTATTGACTTTTAAATTGATTTTCAAGCACCAGTTAAACTTTCATCCTTTCACAGATACACAGTGGTAGAAGAAGTACTTTCTTATCTTTACCTGGATAAAAGCAGAAATGCCACCATGTAGAAATATAAAGTAAAAGTCCGGCATTTAAAATTTGACCTTACTGAAAGTGCATGCAAGTATGTGGTCCAATTCTTGAATGTTGCCGCTGATAAATGTGGGGCTAATTACGATGGGTATGGGTGGCTTAATCTATAATAGATAGATCGTAATTTATTATCTGATTTATATTTTGTATGAAAAATTTGACTCAGTAAAGTAACCAGAACTGTAAATATAGTGGAGAGAAAAAGTACAGTACATGTCTCCAAAATGTGGTGAAGAAGTATTAAAAAAAATGGCATTCAAGTACATCAAATCTGTAGGTAGGCTACAGCACTTGAGTTAATGTGCTAATTTACCTACCTGATATTCCCATCAGCCTCAGAGACACAACTTTTTTTTTTTTTGACAAACAAGCGACATGGGTGGTTCAGTCATGTTATGCTGATAGGTTATACTTACTTTCAGTCATGCTTAGATTATTATTGACATGTGCAGTATTATGACAAAAAAGCTCACCTTACACACCTGTAGGTATACTGACTTTGTAACCAATTTAATTCTTTGTTTTCACCTTTTGCTTCATGCCTCTTTTCATTCTAACTGTTGGTGAATTCTTGCTATCTGTATAAATCTAGTTGTGCTATACTCTTTATTATCATGTTGTTTTTAAAGGCAGGAGAGACGTAGTGGGAGAAATATTCAAATATAAAAAACCAGAGGTCAAAAATGTGAATGGCATGAACATTTTAACAGCCTGCAAATTGAATTTTACTTTACTTTTTAGTAGGATCATAATTTATATTGGTTGAACAAACACATACTTGCTTGAACACAGTAATCATTTTTGCAGTGTAGAGGACAGTAAAGAATGAAGGAAATAATGCTATATAATGTTCTCCAAGCAAACCTTATAAATGATCACATGGTAACTATACATTATGTTGAGAAACAAGGGCTTAAATATATTTATAAAACATATTTAGTATCATAGGTTTTATTTTATATTTTTATTGTACTTGCATATCTTAATGAAGTAAAGAAGTAAACTGATGTGTATATGAATGAGGCCCAGATTTCTGTGCTACACCGCTGGTTACGGGTCCGATAGAACTTTTTTCATTATTCGTCTTATAAAACGCATTGGTAATTATGTAATAAGGGGTTTCAAGGTCACTCGGGTCAATAAATATTATGTCCAGCTGCGTCTCCGTGTTTGTCTGTGACCCCTGAACAATGTGAGCCTCTCTGTCTTCCATCCATTTCTCATCTCTTTTTTTCTTTTCTTTTTCTTTTTCTTTTTTTTTTCGCCTGGCTCTGTCCTTCTTTCATGGCCATGTGAAGCGCAGGGGTCTGTCATGCATTAAGAAGAACTGGGCCCAGCTAGTTTGTCCCCGGAGCGTTTCCTGTCTGCAGATGGATGGCTGCCCAGAGACTCTGAAGCTGAAGCTCTGAAGCTGCCAGTGAGTTCACGTCAGCTGGGAACTGGGAGGTTGTTTACGTCTAAAGCGATTTCTGTTTTTACCACGGGGTGATCACCGAGGCGCCATGGTCATCAAGAGAGAAAATCAGGTTAGTCAGTCAATATCCCTCCTCTGTACTTGTATGCTATCTGATGTAATTGGTGTTTAGAGTACTTGAGAGGGTAATTTTCTACATATCATGTTTGATGTTTTTACAATGGTTCTGTTGGACTAATGTGTTCATTATGTTAACATATATCTACTGGAATGACATGAATGATTATGGATGGATGAGAGCAACAAAACAGCAACTTTTTTTTTGCATGTTGAACCATCTTTCATTCTCCTCCCTTCATCTTTCTGATGGGCTCACTGATTAGACATGAACAGAAAATGAATGATGATTTTCCTTGTCATGATGATGCTGGTGTCTAAACCAGAGAGGGTATTAGGAGCAGCTGTACCCAGAACATTTCCTCTGAGTGGTTTTGAGGCTGACCCAGGACCAGCTGGGGGGAAAAGATGGCAAGAGCTGTGGTGAGGACACTTAGGCAATGTATTTTGACCGTTGTCATGCAACCTCATACCTCAACGTATCCATAATTCATGAAAGCAGGTTGATTTCCATGTCTATATATTTTATCTTGTACTTTGTCATTTTTACTTCTAAGCGTGATCTGTGTTATTCATCTGTTTTTAACATGAAAAGTGACCAGACTCCTCTCATCAAAGGCATATTTGTGGATCTCTAATCCACCATTGCATGCAGTACACGCAACAAGAAACAGAACTACATCTGCAAGATCCACAGAGCAACAAACAACAGTCAGCACAGAGTGAAACTATAATGTGATGCCAGCAAAGTTAATCTCTGGTTTACCACAACAATGTCCTCCTGTACATCTAAGGACAACACGGTTTAATTTTGCTCAGCTAAGCACAATTTTCACTAAAGGACCCCATCTCATCCCTTTAAAGAAAACATTTATTTAATCAACAGAAAAAAACAGTAAAATGAGAGTTAATGCAATTTTGACCCAGCCAAAATGAACCTTAAAAATCAGACAGATCCACTTTTACTGTACATTAGCAGCTTGTTGTGGCTGTGCTTTGACCTAAACGCTCTATGTTCACAGTGACAAAGCCAATCTGCTGAAGTTTATCAGGTACACTGTCTACTGTTTATTTGCTAACATTTGCTAATTCGCAGTAAACATCAACAACAAGTACAAGTGAGGATATTTGGCCATAATCCAAAGTGTTGTACTGAATAACTGAATTAAAATCCTGACCTGGTGATGGTGCTGGATTAAAGGTTAAGGTATTACCAAAGTTTTCCTGAGAGGAACAGGAAACAAAAGATCAGAAGATGTGATCAAACAAGCTGCTTTCCGCTGCGTGCCTGTCCCATAGGTAAAGAAAGGGCTGATTTAAAACTGCCAACTAACAATTTAAATGACAACAAAAAATGAATGCGTAAGAAAAATGCTGCAGCAGCTGTATAGACAGTATATTTTGTTTTCATTCTCTCGCTGTGCATCTTCGAGTGAAGGAGTTCATTTAAGAGACTTTCTCCAGCAGATGCTCTGTGTGCCGCTAGTGTTTCCGTGGTCATTTCCACCTATTATTTCTCACTTGCATACCATACCTCCTATGTTATGTAAGGCCCTTGTTTGTCGGGAAGAGTGTTGCTGTACAAGTCTAACAAGCCTCCACATGTCAGTATCAACCCCAGTGTTTACTGATTATTGCAGTGGGAAATTGTCATGCTCTGTCAGTTGCATTTGCTTTTGGCTTCATTTACACGGCATGAGAAAATCCAGTTGTAGCACACAAAGATACCAACCCTAACTCAACTGTATTTTTATACTAAGAGTTGTGTAACCTCACATAATCTAGCATTGGTGCACCACTTCCGCAGGTAACTAAAGTAATACTAGATCCTGAGCCAAATATATCCTGTTTACATGTCAAAAGAAATCTCAGTCACAGTCTTTGAAGCCAGATGTGAAATGCCAGTCTTCCTGTCATGCTTTGAAGAGGACCTCCACACATCTCAGCCCAGATCTCATTTAATATATTCACAAATCCTGAATCCTGGACTAATCAGCCGCACTTTCTCTTCTTCTACCATTTATCTTCCCAAACCAGGTGGCTCTGTGGGTTTATGTTGTAATTAAAAAAAATAAAAAGGCTAAAAAGGCTAATCCTGTAAAACAAAATCCTTCTGTCTCTGTTAATGAAGACCCCTAACCGTTTTCTCGTGTAATGACATATTTGTCTCTGAATAAACCAGCAGTGCTCTCTCCACAGAGATACGCCAGTCAGGATTAGTCATTTCACAGACAGACGCAGCGTTTTGGCTGAGCTGCAGTCTGACAATGATCCAAGAGCTAAAGTGAAAAAACAATAAGTGCAACTCAAACTGGTGCTGCGGTTTCTATTTGTGGCCTAGACTCACACCTGTGTTAGCTCATATGTAGTGGCATGGTTTACTGCTGTACAAGCCTGCCTAAGATCTCTGCAATTAAAGGACCAGTTTGGTGACATTGTTTCCTCATGATGCTTTTCTTAGAAGTCAAGCATGAGCTATTTGGTGCTCTTGATGAGATGAATGCTCCATATCTGAAAGATCTGTTTTCTTCATGTCACTGACCTTAAACTAAAATGGTACTCAGAGAGCACCGACCTCTGCTAAGGCCAATGTCAAACAACACAGACCCTTAACGGGTTCTTCTCTGGCTCATGCCTCATCCCTCCACCGCGTTTGGTGCAAATCGGTTCAGTACTTTTTGCATAATTCTGAGAACAAACAAACCGACCAACAAGCAGACGCACATGAGAACATAACCTGGTGGAGGTGACAAACAGTCTTTTGTATTAATGGAAATCTAGAATGCAAAACATGTCGAATCTTTTCCTCTGAACATCTCTTTGCCTGCGCTGTGAACAGGGTGCACCTGCTGTAGCACGACACATATTCATGTACAAGAACACAAACACATTCATACACATACACACATTAACAGGTGTGGCGCAGAGTGAGTTGAGTATGTTTTTAAAAATCCTGCAGACTCATAAACACTTCTCTCACTTAGCTTTGATGAGGTCAGCTCTTCCTCTGTGGCTGGGAGGAGAGAAATTGACCATGTGATTTTAAAAACTTGTGGTGTTAAAATTATACTTTGAGTTATTTTGGTGTGCTTTAAATTATGTTAATTTATACATTCTTTCAAATGTTTGCACAAGGATCTTTAGCAATTTTCTCCTGCACAAATATCTCAACTAATTCAGGAAATGAGTTCCCTTCAAAAAACTTATCATTTCTGCCCTCATAAATAAAGAACACCTAACACAATGTGCAAATAAACTACAGGTTTGAGAGCTGAAGGTGAAACAACACAATCCCTAGAAAACAGGGATCTTCCAGGGAACTGATAATGTATGTGGTGCACACACTACATCTAACCACTTAACAAACATCCTTGTGTTTGCAAGTGTCTAAAAGCATCTGACGGCCGTGCAAACATCTGATGGAGTCGGCAGCCAAAGACCCAGACAAGTGACCCATTCAGGAACATAGCAAAGTCTGAAGTCAGGGACTCTCTTCCTGCTGCAGAGCACAGTCTGGAAAGCTGTGTGTTCTCTGACTGCATCAATCACACTTGCCTTTTATAAGCAGAGCAATCCATTTGTATTAAGTCATGAGAGGACAATTGGAAGCAGCAAAAGAAAAAAAAGAGTTCAGTAAAATAAAATAAAAAATCTTATGAGAGGTACAGCCTGAAAAAGCAGTTTCAATAAATTCAGCATTCAATAAAATGACTGTTTACAGATCTCACAATGAATTTCACTGCAGGCCATGTAACAAATGCAAGTTTTTCAACTTGATTTTTCCTTCTCTAAATACCACACACCAAAACTATTTCTCTATTTGACAGATGATATTTCACTCAAGAGGCATTGAAGTTATTTTGGCTCCAGTGTGAAACAATCGTGGTGGGCAGGCTGCTCTATCCTCACTATGATCAAAACCATGACTAAACCTGGTTGACTGGCTGACTAAAACATAGAAATTATGCATTAATTATATATTTATATAAGCCAACTCTCCAGCAATTGATGTATCATGAATATGAAAAATAATCATCACACAGTTAATGGTAAAAGGACATAGCGTACTGCTGTTATACGTAGCTGCTTTAGACCAAACATTTACTGTGCAAAGACTTGTGTAACAGAGTCGTGTACAGTTACTGCGGCTCAAACACTTCACAACTACATTTGTTTCTTCAGTAGACTCCCATGACTGTCATGACGATATATATTGACCATTGATATGAGCTGATGGATTAAAAACCGAGAGGACGCTACTTTCAGGTCTGGTGTGATTGACACATAAAGCAAGCAGTACAATGCCACCAGGGGCCTCATTACATGACTAACAGTGTTGGGCAGAAGGTGTGTTTTTGATCTCAGTCCATCTGTGTATCGCGTGCCTCTGCAGGCAATCCTTAAAAGTTAAGGATAGATCTGGCACAGAGTAACATATGTAATTACTTCTGGCAAATATGTGAAATGTGAATAAGCATTAATAGACACTGAGCTGCACAGTGGTATCAGGTTTTATGATACATCAAAAACAGCAATATCATATTCTGTAAATCATTTGTGATCAGGTGCCACTGATAATCTCACCCCTGAACAAACTCAGTCATTTAGTCATTTCCAGAAAGCTACAGTGTCCTGTAATTCAATCTGACAGTCACACAGCAAACATAAGTTTCAAGCTCAGTATCTGGCAACCCTGGAGTTACATGTTGCGACAGCAGGCGTTCAGAAGAGTGTATGTATCCTAAGGCGCCTTCAGTAAGAGGTTACCAAACCAAACCTCATGAGATGTTACTCAACTGATAGTAAAGTCTTCCTTTAGTGAAATTGAATGTTTGCATATCACCAAAAAGTCATAAAATGTCCTAAATCCAAATTTACAAAAGAAAATGTAAAACCTGGCGTTTGAAATAAGCCCACAAAGTGAACCTGGATAATACACTTTATGACAGTTTGTAAGATGATGTTTTTTGTGTGTTTGTGATTCGATATTTCCCTGTTCCAGCAGCCATGGAACAGGCCTTTTGTGCCCTAAATGAAATGTTGGTTGACCATAAAGAATCTCCCCAAAAAGAAAAAGAAAAAGAGAAGCAGTGAGATGGCTGAGAAGAGACCAGCTGTGCAGCTGCAAATCAAATACACTCAACACGACGAAGTGAAGGAGAGAGCAAGGGAGGGAGAGCAGCGATTAGAGGTCAGCTGTTGGATGGGCTGAAGTGCTGTTATGCTTCAGAGCTTCACGACATCGGACTTGACTACAAGACTCTTTACCAAATGAGCTATCTGTCACTGGTTTTTATTTTGCAGCCAGCAATCACAATGTGGATCGCCCAAACACACACACACGCACACACACACACGCGCACACACACACACACACACACACACACACACACACACAAGCCTCTGCTCCGCCAAAGTCAAAGTGAAGCTGTAGTAAAACCATGAAGTGGATTATTACAGGAGCGGAGTCTCTGACGGTTACTACACCCTTTCTACTACTGCTTTCATTCATGTTCTTACAAATGCTGCACTTTGTTTTCCCACGCATCGGTTTCACGTACAGAGCCACAGTGGTACATGTATCACCAGCACAGCTTTCTATACGTACCTGTGTGGACCTTTACATCATCTGCTCTCCCGGATGGAAATAAAGAAAAAGTGTCTCTTTATTCATTTTATTCTATTTTTTTGGAATTTGAATGACAACTGTTGTTTTACAACTCTCTGTCACACAGAGATAGTGCTGTTTTCAAAAAACATCCAATGATCCTGCAGCCTAAACAAAAGGAAATGTGTAAGAGGCTGTAAGTAACGCCACATCTAGGGCTCATAAACGGCACTGCCGTGAATAGAATATTTTGAGGACTCATTCATCACAAAATGGACCCCATGACAAAAGAGTGAGTAATGCATGCAGTTGATATGTTAATGAATCCACCCCCCATTACAAGTTGGAGTGGAGTTAACAGTTAAAAGGGTTTGATGTTGCAAAAAAAAAAAGGCTGAACAAAATGTTAAAGAATGAAATGCTGAGGGGTCAGTCACTGATATGGTCTCATGTCCTTAAGGGTTTTTTTTTAATCAGCCAAGGGGTTGTGGACGTTTTTAAAAACCTTGCAACGGATGATTCATCTGTAACTTAATCATAAAGATAAAAAAAAAATCCCTGGCTGTTTATGGAGGCTACTTTGTGGGTTACGCCTCAAATGCAGGTTTTTATTACGATGGCTCCTTTCCCAGCAGTAGCCCGGTTGAAGGCATAATGAAACCCTGATCCATTGATCCAGAGATCCAGGCTCCGGTAGGACTCTTGTGTTTTCCACGCCTCCCACTTTCACCCCCACTGTGGTGATTCTCCGGCTCACACATACACACACACGCACACACACACACACTTTGCCAGACTTCCAGGAGTTGGAGCGACTGATCGAAGACGGAACACCGACAGCGTTTTAAAAAAAAAGAAAAGAAAAGAAAAGCCATATCCTCTTTCACGCATGGATATGTTTTCTTCTCTTGCGGGATTTCAAGGAGGTGCGATGGTTTGCGCGGCCAGAAATGTTTTTGGAGACTCGCACAGGAGAGAAAGAGCACACGTCCTCAACGCTGCAAAGTTGTAAAAGTAGTTTCCCTTGAAGTTTTTTTTTTCTCCCTCCGCCACCAGTTCAGACTCCCGTGTTTCTCCAGCCTGCAGAACCACAGCCATCATGGCGAGGCGGACAGGGGGGAGATCCGTGGTTTTGACGCCGAATACGCGCGCTGCTTTCCGGGATAAACACCTTCGGTTTAACACGGGCTTGTTGGCTTTTTCGTGGAGCTTCGTTTTAATCTGCTCAGCTCTTTCTTGTGGATATTGCGGAGCTGAGTCGGAGTTTTCCATCCTGGAAGAAGCGCAAGTTTTGGCCGATCAAATGAAAAAGCTGTCCTCTCAGGAGCTGGGAGTCTTTACTATGCAGGTAAAAGAGAATTGCCGTTGAATTTGTTTTTGTGTGAAACTGTGAGGTATTCATGTGGCACTTCGAGCTGTAGCCGGTTTGAAATCCCCCCCCCCCCCAAAAAAAGTGGCTCAAACAGTTGGTGAAATACAGCTACACACTAAAACAATGTAATAATCGCAGGGGGAAACTTTGTTGAAAGAAACGTTGCAGTGTTACGAAACAATAAGCTCTTTAGTTGCCAGTGTTGCTCCGCTCTGTGTTGCAGTGCAACAACAGGCGCTTTGAAGTTAGGACGCGTTTATCTGGGACATCAACACGCTGGAGGTTCGGTGTTCCTGGGCAGCTTGTGTTTCACCTTTCTTATTTCCTTCCTCATCTGGTTTCTTTTTTTTCTAATCAAAGATCACATGTATTTTGACACATTGGATGTGTGCGCGTTTGCCTGTGTCCGCTGGACAGGAAAATGAAACACGAGGATAAACTGTCACCCACAATGATCATCATGAGCAGTCAGCCATGAAGCAGCATTTCATTGTACTTTCTATGAAAGGATCGGCCTCTATCCTTCCTAAATAGCACCAGCTTGATACAGTTAACTGTGAGGTGGAGGTCAGATGATTTATGCCTCGTTATAAAGACTGACACATGCCATTGTACGGGTAAAAAAAAGAAGCAAGTGATAATTCAGCTGGGTAGTCTGCATGAGGATCAGAGAAAATGTAGGTCTCCTGTACATCGGTTTATGCGGTTAAATCCCTTTTTATTTGATTGCAGCCTGAAGTCCATTCAGAAAACCAGCGTTTGGACACAATGAGAACTGATGCTGTTTATGAATAAATGCAGACAATTAATCAGATCGAGTTTGCACAGCATGTGAACAGAGACATCAGCTGGGGTTTGATCAGATTTCATTACAACTAGCTGCAGCCAGCGTTTCCTTTGGTTAAATGTTAAGTTGGTAAAATGTCAGAAAATGCCCTTCAGAAGTTCCCAGTTCTCACAAGGACACACCTTCAAATTGCTTGTCATGTCCATCCATCAGTTTAAAACCCAAATATATTCAGTTTACAAGTACGTCTATATAAAGGAGAAAAGGAGCAGATTTTTGATCTGAGAAGATGGAGCCATTCTTTTTTTTTGTCTTTGGCATTTTGTGCCTAACACATTAATTAATCATCAAATTATAGATTAATTTAGTTCATACTTTCAGCTTCTACTGACATGATTTGTGTTTTTTATTTTGAAGTAACATGGTTCGTGGTTGTGTCATTTTTCTGCCTTGTTGGAGTCATGACCAGTTTCTATGACCAGAAACCCCACATTTTGAAGAGCATATTCATATATTAAACACTGATTGATTATGGAGTGTTGAACTGAGATGTTTAGTTCATTAATTGATTAGTTGATCCACAAAAAGTGTCAGCAACAATTTAGTGAAGATACCAAAAAATACCACCTTTTTGTAGCTTCTGAAAATATTTCCTTTATACATGCACTATGAAAACCTAGCAGAAACACCTCTCTGCCACGTCCGTCTGTGTCGAGCTGCACCGAGTCACCAAATGGCAGAAGGCGCAGGGTGCAGCAGTGCTGGGTGTGAGGGGTTTTTTTTTTTTTTTGCACTTCAGAGGCAGAGGAGCTCACAGGCCCTGAACACAGAGGCGAGGCAGCAGGGGGGCCCCAGCCCCAAATGGTGTTTCATCTTCTCTGCTTCCACACAGAGCCGCCTTCATCCCAGCTCTGGGAGGCGGCTTTGAGGGCTTCCTCTGATCCCCATGGATCCGCCTTTGTCACCACTCGTGACCTGAGCTTCGGTTTATCCTCAATTTCTGTCTTTTTCCTCCTCTCCCCATTTTGTTGCTGTTGTTGTATGCACAAAACATTGATCACTCCCCTTTAAATTTCAGTGTTCTTCTTTTCCTCCCATCTCTGCCATTTTTTCTTTTTCTTTTCTCTCCTCAGAGAAAAATTCTTCTATTAGCTTCAAAGATGCAATTAATGCAAAACAATTACGGCTTTTGTCACTCTCACTTAATATTTCATGACTCATTTAAATTTTATATTGCCCTGTCAAATCATCATGAAAGAACACGCATTCGGCATCATTCCTCTGTATCGTGGGAAAACAGGTTTGAGACGATCGTGTTGTTGTACAAACTGTGAAAATCTGACTTGGCAAGAAGCTAATGAGAGTTTGATAGAAACGGTGCATTTCATGGATTTGTGAAGGCGGTTTTCCTCGAATGTAAGAGACGTGCATCCAGTAAAAACAGCCTGCATCTGCCCGTGAAAACAACTGCAGGAATCTGTCCTCCATGCTGGCTGTGCGGACACCTGCTCTGCTGCTCATATGTGGCCTGACTCTCAGACTGCAGGTGTGTCAGTTGAACTGGATTTCACTTTATCTTTCTGTCTCTTTGGCATTTCCATTTTTTCCCTGTGCAGTGCTGGAGGCTGATTTTTCCACTGTGTTTTTTTTTTTTTCCTCCACATGTTTTTATCCAAACTGAATCATTGACTTTCAGCTGACATTCTTTATCTCTTAGTGCTGTACTGTTTCAGATGAGATCTGAAGGTTTTTCCTATCAAGTGAACATCCCAGCATCTCCATTTAAACTGTAATTCTAACCCTCTCCACTCCACCCCTCATTCTCTGGCAGATGTGTAATTTGAGGCTCGCCTTGTCAGTGCTTCACTGAGTCACTGGGTCAGCCTTGTTCAATCTGTCATTGAGTTACTCAATTATCAGGGGACATAAGGGTGTACAGTTGACACTTTGTTTAAGTTGATGGGTCAACTTTTCAAAGCTTTCAGCGTAGTATGTGTTTTCTCAGCTTAATATTTTAAAATCTTTTTTTTTTTTTTTTTTTAAAGACACACTTCTGCTACAGTTGTCTACAATTCATTTAAATCTGATCATGGATTAACTGTAAAGGGTACAGGTTCATAACAATAACACAGCATACATATTTCAGAGCTGATTAGTCAATCAACATAAAAATAACTGGCTACCATGTTGATATCGGATTGGATTCATTTTTAAGCATCGATGCCAAACATTTGCAGGTTCCAGCCTCTAGAATATGATGATTCGGTGCTTTTCTTTGTGTAGTATGAAAGTAAACACTCATATCTGTGGGTATGTGTATGCTGTTGGTCAGGCAAAACAATGGTTAGTTGCAGCCCTTTCTTTTACAGTTGGTGTCTTTATCAGTGTATTCTGTTGCCTCTAGAACAATTATTTCAGCTGTTTACTACAGTGGTGATGTCAGTTCTATTTCCATTATTCCATTATGTGGAAATATTCTACTTTCACATTATTTACAAATCACAATGTCCTTGTGTTTGATGTGTTATCTACTTGAAAAGGCTTCAGTGTAGCTTTTGTTGAGCTGCTGCTAATTCACACTATTTGTTGTATCTTTGATTCGTCGGTGTCTGGCTTTCTCTCTCAGACCTCTCTCTGTTTAATCTCCCACTCCCGGAAACTATATCTTATCTTTCAGAAAGATTTATGACAATGATTTCTTGTGTGCGACTCCTCTGTCTGGTTGTTGTGAAAGTAGACTTCTCTGATATGTAACTAATGAGCGTTCCATGACAGATTTTCTGTGGCTTAAAGCAGGAGGTTTTACATGGCAATCTGGATTTAGGATTGGGACTAAATATGAAATTCAACCTCCTTTCCCTTTTCCGTGTTATTAAAAAAAAAAAAAAACGTGGTGCCTGGTGCTACTCTTGTCACGTGGGCGCCCGCCAGAGCCAGGACCACGGTACATGTTCCCACCTACAGCTACAGCAACAGGGGCTCCATCACTGTTGGAAACTTCATCGTAAAGGCATGCATAGATTGTGAAGCCAAGGAGAGATCACTCATCACTGTGTCAAAAGTCCAAGACCCAATTGCTTTTACTGAGAGGGTATTTACGCCTTATTGGCTGATTTATTTATGCAGGAAATTTCACTGTGTTAGTTTTAAGGGTCATAATCCACAGAGAAGTGTGGTTTGTTATTGAGGCCAGCTCGTCCTGTATCCCCGGCCCCCTAATTGAATATTGATAGTAATTTGAGGGCAGTGGAGGTTTGTGCAGGAAAAGGGAAAATTGGGGGCAGCTCTGGCGCTGTCATTAGCCTGTGATTTTCTGGTTTGGGTTTGGTCCAAGGGCAACAGAGCCCAGATTCCTGCTTTGTTGTTTTCTTTCACTTGGACCAGACAATTTGATTAGGTTTGTTTTACCATGTATGAATGTCTTCCTTCGTTCCACCTGCCTTTTATTTGAATCTCTCTCCTTTGTCTGTCTCTGGGGTGCGTTCGCTGCGTTTCTTCTCTTTTCCTCGCTTTATGTTGAATCCGTTGCAGAGACGGGCGGATAGGGAGGAGGGGGGTTTGAGGATGTACAGCGGGACATCAGGATTCCTGCTAGGTTCTCTGCAGCACAGCTTCAAAGTCTTCTTGCCTCTTACTGCATTGCCTACATGGCTGTGTACTCAAACAGTCAAGGTTACTCTGAGCCTCGCAGGCCCTCTGCTACATGTGGGACTATAACTATCTCTCTCTCATCCTCTCTTTTCACTTAGAGTCTGTGTTTCTCTTTGTTTTGCGCCATTGCAAATGTCCAATTATTTTCAATTCATAATTATAAGCTAAATGTATGTATGAACCACAGCACATCTAATCTGCCATGTTATAGCACTCCATGCAGGGCTGGTAGATGTTGACTGCATGTTCAATTGAATATGTAATAGTATATATAACACAGGCTTTATGAAAGAAGAGGACATGTATAACATTTTTTCTTCACAAAAACAGTCATCCAAAGGGCAAACGAACACTTGTGTCAAATATATCTCTAAGCACATTCTTGAACTTGTCTTGTTGAGGATATAATGGAGCTCTTTTTGTTCCCCTCCCCTCAGGGCACAGAGGTTACATAATATAACCAACTATTCCCAGTTGGTGCCCTGTTGCAAATGACAGAATATGGGAACTTACCAATGGCAGAGGATGGATACTGCTCCTTGTTATTTGTTACAATCCATGTATAAAGTGGGATACTGAGCTAAACTCTAAGGTTGCTGGTGAAGTACCTCTTTATTCCCTTTCACAACTTCACACAAGACCCTGAAGATCCCATCACAGCTAAACCACAGAATCTAGGTTTTATAACATTTTGTGTTTTGTGGTCACATTCATTTAATAACGTTGCATTCAAGCGTCTTTGTAGCCAAGAAGGGTTTTTTCTGCTGAAAGGGATACTGTAGTTTTCCTGTCTGATTCTAGTAACCCGTGTTCACCTTTTAATACCTATGGTAGGTGTTTCGAAAGACTGTACGAAAAGTTATAGAGGTAATTGTGTGGAAGAAGAGCTTGATAAGTTCAAACGCTGCATAGTCTCTCACCTCCACACACCTGGCCGATGGCTGCGTGACGTGGGCATGGCATCATCGTTTGATTGACTCTTTCAGAAAGTAAAAAAAAAAAAAAAAGTTGCTGATTGATGCAGTTTTGATATTGGGAAGTTTTCGGACACTGTTAGACAGTCTGACAAACACTTAGTTTAAAGCATACTGATGTCTTTCAATGATCAGACTTAGGAGCCATATTAGATACTATGCTTTAGCCGTTCATGCCAATGGCAAAATATTTTCTTCCTTCTCCACTAGCTGTCTGTGGAGTCTGAGATTGCCGCTTGGATACGACCCGTCGTCATGGTAACAATAATACGAACTTGATAAAGGTTGATGAACAGTCGCGGTTTGGTTAGGTTTACGCTAAGATCATGGTTTGAGTTAAAAAAGCAAAGTACGTATTTCCTTACGGGGGAAAAAAACAACGGTCTTCCATGCGAAAGTCCTGTGTTTTGTCGACCCATCGATACACTCAAACTTCCTCCTACAGGTGTTTTGCATTTGTTGGTTTTGAGTCCAGCCATATATCTTGACGTACCTCAGTGGTTTATGAGCCCTTTGTGGCTGTGCTCAACTCTCTGCACCTTTTTCTATTTTAACTGTTGCTTTTGGTCCAAACTGGTATTAACAGGAGACTTTTATAAAAACATTTTTTTTTTACACTTACTTGCTTTCACGCTCAGTTATTGGATTCTTCGTCCCAAGTTGCTGCTGATACATGAAGAATTTATAACTCCATGTTTTTCTGTTCTGTTTGCGTGTGTCCTTTTTAGAGTTATGTCTTTTTGTTTCTTGTTTTTATCCGAGCTGAATTAAAAATGAACGTGATAACTGGGGTGATAAGTTGTTTGTATGTGACCTCCTTTCCAAACTAAACTTTTCTGTATTTTAAATGTTGCATTGTTAGACTGAAATTAAGGATCTTATTTATTCATAAAAAAAAAAAGGCTCTCTGCCAACAGCTGCAAAGTCCCACAGCAACGTCTGCAGAGTTTTAAAACTTGGCATGACTTTCATATCAGTCTTTAAAATTCTTGGCCTGTTCAAAACCCAGGGAAACAGCCCAGTTCTGTCGACTGTTACCTTTATCTTCCCATCACAATGGAGGGGAGAACAGAGCAAAGGGCCACGTTTTCATTAAATGTAGGGCTGCTTGTATGTCTTGGCCTGAGTCCAACCGCCTTGCACCGCAGTGTCTCCAACCTCCAAACCGTACACACACCAGACACGGTGAAGTCCCCACACTTGTTGGACGAGACAGGGAATCAAGTGCTGCTGGCAGACAGAAACCTTGTTGCTTCTTAACTGAAGAAAGACAGCCTTATTTCCAATTTTTTTAGTCTTAAATACTTGTGTGAATGAATGAAATGAATTCTTGCATGAGATCACTGGTTGGTTTCATGGGCTTTGCTATTATAAAGTGTTGTATGAAGTCTTATAATCATAATTGGTCAGTTTTTCACTCTTGTCTTATAGCTGCCCTATTAGTTCAACTTGTACATCGGGATGACTGAAGAATCCAGTAGAAAGATATTGGAACCCAAGAAAAGTTTGATTACTTATAATTGAAATTTTGTAAAATTACACCTACTCCTCATCCCTCATTAAAAAACCAAAATCAATCAATGTGCCTTTATTTTCCGTTTCAAAACTTGGCCATACTCATTTTTAAAATTTGCCAAATTGCTTCCACAGAGACCTGAAAAGACGTCATGTATCATCTTTCTTTGAATATACCGACAGCCAACTGTTTCAGTTAACTTTGTGCTAGAACTTTGCTGGAAGAAAGATATGGGGGGAGAAACATTTTGAGGGATATGTTGTTTTTTTTTTCTCTTCAGAGCTTTTGGACGACACGACTCCCATTCATTTCAATCAGATCCTTTTTAATTTTTTTGCCAGTGTAAGTACAGCCTAGTGCACCGTCTCTTGGCTGCTGCTGGACTGCGGTCGCGATGGAGCATGAAACTGATGTTCTTCCCCTTCTGCACCAGCTGTTGTGGTTTAAATCTGTCTGTACTGTCGTGGCCAGATCATTTATCTGACCGCTTTTTGATCTGTTTCCCACATTTCTCAGTTGAAGTAGGCCTCCTCTCTGTTTGGCCTTGACTTAAATTGGTTTTGCAGTGTTTTTGCAGCTTCCTCAGCCTTTGCCTTTTTGTCTGCTTTTCCTTGCTCTCTATCTTTCCCTGCTCGTATCTCATACTGACCTGCCCTGAAATGCCAGGCTCCTCAGATGTTAGGAATCTAGACGGAACATTGCTATCTTAGTGCAATATAGTTAAACATGGTCTGATTAGGGAAAGTACTTTTTCTTTTTTTTTTTCCAGCTGCAAACATCCTGTCGTTATCAGTTTTACCTGAGATAAACATCAGGATGACACTTGCATGTGCGCATACATGCACGTGTCTACATCTGTGTATTGTATCATAATCATGCATAGAGCTGAATAATTGATTAGTTAGTAGTATTAATCAGTGCAACCGTTTGTGTGTTTCATAGCATTGTAAACTGAATATCTTTGAGTTGGAGAGTGTTGGTCAGACAAAATAAGCAATTTGCAGACGGCTTGGGCTGACAAACCACATCATTACCGATTAATCACAAGTTGTAATTATCTGTTTTGTGTCAAAAAATTGTGAAACATACCATCACATATTGAGATAGATATTCATTAAGATATACACTTTATGGTGACATAAGAACTGTTTAATCTTTCCAGCACTAATATTCTGTGTATTGAACTGAGCCTAGTTTATCTTCATACAGCTGAGCCCTCCAGGTTTTCAGTGAAAGTAGCTAACTCCGTCCTCTGCGTATTAAAGAGGAGAACTAATTAACTGGCAGTGTTTAATCAGCTCATTCTCCATTTTTAAAATGAATGATTCCCTCTTTCTCTATTACCTCTCTCACTCTTTATCTCCCTTTCACTATCACCCACTCTGCCTTGTCTTTCTTCACACAGGCTCACACTCTACTTCTTGCACACACTGGCACAGACACACACACCTTCAACACACACAGACACACACACACACACACACACACACACACACACACACATACACACACAAAGTGATAACAAATGCACTCAATGAGAGAGAGAAAAGGATCTTTATTAGTGATCCAGGCTTTGTGTTCTTCTTCTTTTTTGTCTCTCTCCAGATTCCTGCCAGTGTTACTTAGTTAGCTCCAACAGGGCTGACCTGGCAGTGTGAGCCAGGGGACCTCAGGCCACCCCTTAGCAAGTCAGTCCCTTCACTCGCCACAATGGGCCAGACTCAAAATGAACTTTCCCTGAAAGAGAGAGAGAGAGGGAGAGAGGGAAAGGAAAAGGGGGGGGGGTGCTTGTGGTGAAGGCAAGGGGGCAGTGAGCAAAATACCCATTTGGGAGGGCAAGGAGAGTCGAGGGACCAGCTCCCTCCCCCAGACACTATGCATTTGTAAGGCCCCCATCCCCCTCAGTATGCAGACACACTCGTGCAGAAGAGGCTTTGCATTCTCGATGAGGAGAGAGTTGGAGCTCCTACTGTGGAGAAGCAGATCAGACAGTTTTTCATGCCTCTTTTCTCTTTTCTCTCTCTGTTTATGCCTCTCTCCCAGAGCTCCGTGTTGCATACATAAACTCACAGTAAACCCAACCTTCAGTTACTGAGAAGCAATGTCTCGAATTTCCATCCAAGTTTATTTGCCTGTTTGCAGATTTTTTTTATTTGGATAGGTGCAGCCGTTTGGGTGAAGACCTGACTGTGCATATGTAACAGTAGGCTTTGGGGTTCTTCCTTGAGGCAAAGGGTGCTTAAGGGTGCAGGGAAAAATGCTAAATTTGGTGCAGGGGGTGGGAAGGACGGAAGAGTGGAAGAGACAATGTGCAGCGAGGGAAGCCAAGAAATGGCAGGTTCTCAAACTGTGGAGTCTTGTACACACAAACACAAAACACAGCTACTGTCACAGCAGTTTGCATCTTTGTCTCTGATGGTGAGAACTTATATGATGCTTCTCTCACACTGGGGTCACGTGGTTGTGAGGGTCGGCTCAGTTAGCCAGTCACAAACATGAACTGCTTCAACACAGAAACCCTGTATCTCCAGAAGGTTGAATGTGAGTAGGAAATATTTGCACAAACTTCTCCTTCACTCTTCTGTCACCTCAGTGGCTGCTGAGATTTCAAGCTTTCTCAATAGGCAGTGGGGTCTGGCTCTGAGTATTTGCTGGGAAATACCCTCAGGTGCTTCTCTAGTTCTTTTTACTTTCTGTGCTCTTTGAATTGTTGATTGGTTTCTCACAAACCAATGTGTGCACCGGTTTAAAGGTGCAGAGCTCTGGCAGTATGAATACTTATGAATGAGTCGGTGTGTTTGTTGGGCAGGTAGGTCTAAGTAATCTATGATGTAGCTAACATTAGCCACATAAGCTAGGAAGTGTAGTGTTGCAATTGTTTGCTCCCAATGCGGGCTTTTAGGGTATTACCTATAACCCCTTTACTAATGGTTTCATTACTGACTGTGGTTTCATTGAGCTGCTTCCGGCTAATATTGTATGTAAACCATTTAACTTCAAGGAAGCTAAACAAAATTTTGGGTGAAGGAATAGTTTAACATTTTGGAAAATAAGCTTATTCGCTTTCTTGCCCAGACTTGGATGAGAAAATTGATCACCGGAGGCAGTTAGGCTTAGCGCTTAGCTTAGCATAGACTGTAAGCAGGGGGAAAAATTAGCCAGGCTTTGTTCAAAGGTCAAAAACACACCTAAACGCAAAACAATAATGGTAACAGTGTGTGGTTTTATGGAGGATTGCTTGCTTAAATTATTTCTCCCTCCCATACTTATCCCTCTGCTCCTCCAGTTAAGCTAAGCTAAGCTAACTGTCTTCCGACTCCAGCTTCATTCTTTAACACAGGGAGGGGGGTGTCAGTCTTTTAACTCTCAGCTAGAGAGCAAACTGCTATTTCCTTAAATGTCAAAGAATGCCTTACGCAATGTGGTTATAGTTCTATTTTTGTTGCAGCTGCAGCTCTTTTACTGTCTTGGTCTGATATTATAACTTTCATGTATGGTTTTTGTTGGATTCAACATTGCTGGAATAGTTGAATTGAGAAATAAGTGAAGGCTTAAAACCCTGCTCCAATGGGGTTTGCAAGTTCTGTGGTTTATATGCTTTCATATTAAGATGATCTTACGGTATTGAAAGGGAGAAAAAAAGTGTCACAATGTGTTTTTCTTTTTCTTTTGTTTTCCTTCATGCCTTTAGGTCTCTTGAGCGGTCTGACAAGATGGTGTCTGCACTTTTGTTCGTAGTTTCTCCTTTGTCTGTCTTCTCCACCAGTGTCGTCTTCTCATCTCCTCTGCTACCCATTCCTATTTCTCGGTGTAACTGTGTCTGTGGGTGGTGGTATATGAAACTGTGTCCTGTGCCTTTTGTCTTCTGCTGTTTCGCCACCTTTGAAGATGAGTCAGGAAGTGACCGGGGCTAATGAGATGAACTTTGGACTTTCTGCCTCTGTCTCCGTAAGACAAGGCTGGTCGGAAGATGAAAAGAGATGCAGTGTTTTTATTCTCGCAGAGAAAATGGCAAGGGGGGAAAAAGTGATACAGCTTGCTAATTAGGAGGCAAGGAGGAGTGTAAGAGCTTTGAGTGGGAGATGAAAAATGGGAAGACACTGAAATGACATTTTCGGCGCTTCAAACACATGTAAACACATAAAGTCACACTCTTACGCCATCTCTGTCTCTACCTATACACACACACACACACCTCACATAAACACAGACACATATAAAGCTACATGCATGGAGTGGCTGCAGCTGTGTTTAGCTATCAGTGTCTCTGGGCTCAGTTATGTGTCTGCCAAATGAGTGGCTTATTTGATCTGGACTGACTCACAAGTAATGGAAGACGAGCCTTAGGACAAACCAAACAGGCTTTGTGTGTAACATGGAGACGGACGGTTTCTCCTGTTGGCATGTCAACATTAACCCAGATCACCAAAGAAAACAAAGAAAATCTGCTCTCGGTGTTTATTCAGAACTCCAGTATGTTTTTTTTCACATAGTTATTTCAGTGCAGAGATTCACCTGCACCTCCAGTTTGTGGACATGGTGGATTTTTTTTTTTTTTTTTTACAACAGCTAAGCATTCGGCACTGTAGTGGAGATTTCCTTCTAACTGTGATGTCAGCCCAGCAGAGAACAGAGCTCATTTATGTAAGGCACAATAAACGAGCCCTCAGGTTTTTAACTTATTCAGCTCAGTGCCCGAATGATAACCATAATGTCTCACACTGGGTCCAGGACTCATAAAAACATATTGCTCTTGTTGCGAAGGGACCATCTTGAAATCATCTTGCAGCACATTTTACCTCTTGGCCACTTGTTTAAGAAACCTGCCAGTTTTCCTCTGATTTTTCTTTCTGGCTGCCTCTGTCTGTGTTCAGGTTCTCTTTGTGGCGTCTCCAGTTTAGTTTCTCTGCCAAGATACAAAAAAAAAAAAAAATCGGTTGTTTGGTGACTGAGGCGGGTGGATTACCTTCTCTAAAACCAGTTGTCGTTAACATTTATTGATGCAATCTCAGTGGTTTTGCTTGAATCCCATGTCCATTTAAAATCAGATTTTCAGGAAAAAATCTTTCACACCAAGGACATTATGTGGGTTTTTTGGTTTCTGGCAGCAGCATCGGTTTGATTCGAACAATAAGACACCTGGGGAGTTAGCATTTACTGCTCTAGACAGACATCTGGTTGAAACAACCAATGGAAGAAAGCACCTAAAGAAACTTCATGAACACACAGTTGAAGGAAAAACCCACAAGACAAACTGTTTTACTCCTCTGGTTCAGGAGATCATCGTAAGACATACTCTGGCAAACATTCATTCAACATCTGCTTAACCAACAGCATCTGCTCTCGACTCTTTTAGACTGACTCTTGACCCGAGTTCAAATTTCATCAGTTTCTGTCAGAAAAAAAGTGTTTGATTTTCTTGCAATGCAGAAACACCACAAAGAGACAAAAAATGTGGAGAACCATTCCAAAGAACTTCATTTTTTTTGGGTGAGGATGACTTCCCTGTTGACCTGGTGTTGAATATCACCAGATCCTCCCTTTAATGTTTTTCTTCTGCAGACTCGGTAGGCTATGGAAAACAGAACTTCATGGAAGAACTATCAAGAAGAAAACCCCTTTGACAGTCTGTCTTTGTGTTTGTGTGCATCTAAATTGACATCAGTACTTGCTTTCTACAAGAAACCTACATTATCATTCTCTCCAGTCTTATCCAGTCCGCTCCTATCATTCCAAACTTCTATCTCCCAGAATTTTTTTTTTTTTTCCAGACGGCCCGCTTGTTGCCAGGTTTGGCTGGCTGGTGCCATGCCAGCTTTTCTCAGTCTGTCTAGTCCAGGCGCTGGCACCATCAGCCAGCCAGGGTTTCTGCTGGCATCTCTTGGCAGCTGGCCAGGAGACAAACCCATCTACAGATGCAACCTTTTTCTGTGCATTTATTGGAACTTTTTTTGGGGAGTTTTAATATTTAAGTAAATGTTACAGTCAGATTTGCAGTAAATGAGCTTTGGCGATGCTCCACATTAGGAGTTGGACAAAATTTTCCAGTGAAGATCCTGACTGAAAAAAAAAAGACAGTATAATCGTTTTCATAAATGGAAGCTCCTGTGTCAGATTGTTGTGTTAACGTTTCAGTCAGTGCTACTAACTTTAAGTTCATGCCTTTTATAAATGAGACAATGGTGCAAAGTAAGTAAGACAATGCTTATATCACTGAAGATGTGACTTCTTATGTAAGATAAAAAGTAGCATATACAAGCCATTTACAGGCAGTTTTGAGCATTTTTCCACACTCGGTAGCTCCAAACAAATATCCCCCTTGGAAATCTTACAAATTTGATTTCACTGAAGCATCAAAAAGTATGATTTGTGCGGGTTTAGTGTGGTCCTGAGGGAAGAGGTTCTTGGATCAGTATTCTGCACTATTATCTCTGGCTCTTCCTCACATAACTACAGGAAGAACTTTGGACCATGCTGCATGTGTTATGGAGTCATTAAATTAATAATAATCACAAAAACACACTAAGCATTAATCACTTGGTTGATAGAAAAATAGGACTTTAACTGTATTTGGAGGCAGACTCCTAAATCTGGTGGTATTTCAGGCTATGTCACATTCTGAGCAGTCCTTGAAGTGAAGCAGGCAGCAGCCTTAAATCTGCTCTGTTTTCAAGACTGCCAGTCAGAGGGGTGCAACTGGTGATTGTGTGAACAAGGCAGATCTCTTACCTTTTCCGGACACGTTAATCCGTCAGTGTTACTTGGTCTATGTGTGAAAGGGCTCTCAGACCGATACTGAGCTCTGTGGGAACAGGAACCTTTGTGAATGTGATCATTTTTTGTGTTGTGTGTGCCCACTTGTGTACAGGCAGGAGTGTGTTGATTTTCATTTCATTGCCTGTGTGTGTGTGTATATGTGTGTGTGTGTCAAATCAGGACTTTATGGTACCACTGGATTTTTGAATCCATGTGATATCTGCTATTTAATTGACTGAATTAGCCAAAAGAAAATTTATTCTGATTGTATTAATAAATGATTTATTAGTTTTTCATCAAAATCACAAAAAAACTATGACAATGGAGAAATGAATGAATGAAGTATTGATTATTGTGTTATGCATTCTGTTATGCCCATCATAAATTCATATAAGCCAGAATTGTGGCACGGTGGTGCAGTGATTAGTATTGTTCCCTCACAGCTAAAAGGTTCTGGGTTCGGGGGCCTTTCTTTGTGGAGTCTGCATGTTCTCTTCATGCCTGCATGCGTGGGTTTCCTGCTGCTATTCCCACATCTTCCCACCACAGAGGTTAATTGGCGACTCTCAATTGCCCGTAGGTGTGAATGTGAGCGTTAATGGTTGTTTATGTAATATGTCAGCCTTGTAATAGACTGGTAACCTGTGTACCCCACCTCTCGCCCCAACGTAAACTGGGATTGGCTCCATCCCAAAGGATAAGTGGTATAGCTAATGGATGGATGGATAGATAAGCCAGAACTTGAGTGCTGCCTATATAGCTTCAAAGTATACTATGGAAAAAAGTCCAAAAATGGGAGACCAACATTAACAACTTTCACAATCAAATCTGCAGACCTTCATTATGATCTAGAACAAATCTCATAAATCACTGATAAAAAATATGATCTATGTAATGCTGGAGAAACACGAGTAAAGAGATTTAAACAGGTAAACAATCTTATCTTCTTTTCCAGGAATTTCAGAGAATGTTAGCAAACTAAAACACTTTAAAAAAAAAAAAAAGAAAAAAAAGAAAAAGGGACGAACACTGTCTGTACACTGAAATATTGTTGGGTTATGTTGAGCCATGGAAAGTGAAACTCTCTTAAATCATCATAGATTGTATACTACAAAAGAAAATGGGCAATTATATGAATATACTATATATATAAATAAATGACATGCTGTCACATCACCCTCCCTTAGAATGTGAATATGTGAATATTATTTTGGTGTTTAATGAGGTCCCAAACCAGGTGTTTTGTTTGTCAGTTATAGCAGGAAAACCAACTGGAATATTCTTTGAGACGAGCTGTCATATGTCTCCTGCATACATCATAACAGAAACACGGCTCTCCCTCTCCACACATTCAGAACAGCAAAGCCACTCATCATTTACATACCAGAAACTTGTGACTGTCCTTGGGGAACACTCCCTCTCTCCTTCCTCAGTCTCTGTTGCTCTCTCTCCCTTTTGAAAGCATTCACACGTTAGCTTCTGCACACAGCAATGATCGACTCATGAATCTGAATAGGAGAGGTTTCCGAGGTTTAGACAGCATAAGAAAAAAAGAGACTGATGCATATTCAGCTGACATCCCCCATAGGCCTGCCTGCTGTCTAAGAGCTCGATTTGACACGTCTGTGAAATGCAAACACTGTGTGTGTGTGTTTGCCTGTGGTTTGCTTTAGTGTTGATGAATGTAAACTATATATTTAACTACATATTGTGTAGATATGAGATATGTGTAAATCATGCCTTAGATTTGAATCCTAATCCCTTGTTAGTAAATATTTTTTTAGCTCGTCCAGTAACGAAAGTTCTTATATGACTCCATGCTTAGACCCTGCACTTCATGCTGTGGTGCTTAATGAGGAAGGGAGATGACACTTACAACCAGGAGAATTTAAATTCAGCCTCTCAGCTGTTGGACTTTACTATAGACCTGTAGTTCCAGTGTTGTTGACAAGATTAACCCGGTTCATTCTTTTTCTTTCAATGTGCTGTGCGCGGGCTGTGTATATGCACCCACCGCAGAATAATCTGACCTTGCCATTTGTGTATCTCAAATTATCATATGGACAACATCCTTGAAAACTCATGTTTTTTGGGTGCAGTGGGAAAACGTGGGGCTCTATAGCCTTGACAAGAAACAGGAATCTGCCAGTGGCTTCAGTTTCTCTTATATGATCCAGGTTGGAGTATTTTTTTTTCCTTGCGGGTGCTTGTGTTTTCCTTCTGAGTGCAGTAGCCCTTGCAGGGCAGTTGGGCTTACTCACATATGGCTCCACCCGCTCTCCAGGGATTTATTTTAACATATGTCACTTCGTAGTGTAACTTTGATTTAAAGAGACCTGAAATGTGCCTATATATTTAAAACATTCCTTCTAGCAGCGTTGTGCATCATATGGCTTCCCATAAGAGGTGCACAAGGGAGAAAAGTAAAGTAACCAACCTTGTCTCTTCAGTTAGCTAGCTTTCAAGGTAGTTAGCTGCCATCTACAGTCACTAGACTTGTAGTTAATTAGACTGTAAATTCTGAGATAATTTTATTTACCTCAAATGAAGAGTGAATCAGGGTTTTATTCGAGACGGGACATTTTTAAAGACAAGCTTTTGGTTCTATTTCTCCTATTGCTAAGTGTATTTCATCATATTTAAAAGGCTGAAAGTCTTTTTATCCTTACTTTTGTTGTTGCTTGTTGATTGAAATACTGATTGTACCTCACCTCAGACAAAACCGAAAACAGATTTGGATACAGATAGTGATCTCTCTTTGTTTGCACTTCTGTTTTCTCCTCTCTTTTTTCCTCCCTGCCTTTCATCTCTCTAGAGACCGTCAACCCCCAAGTACTTTTCTCAAACATGTCTCCAAATTTAGGCCTATCTGTTGGAGAAGTTTTGAGCGAGGAAGTTTATGAAAAGTCTCAGTCAGTATCCTCCTTTCCTTCATTCTTTATTTACCTTCCCACTTTTTTTTTGTTCCTTTGCACCTCTTCCTTCTCTATATGTGTCTCTTGACTTCTGATACAGATTGTATTTGTGAGTTACTCAACTGCATCTGCAGGATAGCACAGAGAAAAAGGAGATTTGTGTTTGTGCATGTATTTTATGTGTGTACTTTGGCATTGTGGTTTCCTGCCGCAAGTTAGGGTCACAACTCATAAACTGTCCTCCTTTTAAATCACTTGTGAGAGAGAGAGAGAGAAAGAGAGAAAGAGAGAAAGAGAGAGAGAGAGAGTGTAGTTGCAGAGCACTGGCGATGTTGACAGGTCAGGTGTCAAATTAGATGGAAAAACTTTTCAGTGTGTGATGTCTCAAGCTGTGTTATTTGACTTTGAATGCATGATGCACTTCATGTAAATTCGTCATTTTTATGCACGAGTCTATATGGAGCTGTGCATGTGTGCAAAGGAAGGGCTGATGTTTTCCTCCCTCACCACAGTTCCCAGGTTGCCTCCCTCAGCACGTTGACCGGCCAACACAAATCCTGCATCTAGTTAATCATCATGTCATAATGCTGTGCTGTACTGCACTGTGTTACGCTTTGGCCTGCATTACTCCACTCAGTAATGACATTTTAGTAATGGTCACTAGTGTATTTTGAGAATTTGTTTTGCCATGTTGTCATTTAGGCTAAGTGTTATGGTAAAAACTTTTTGCCCTGATCATATGTCTGGTTATATTTGTGAGTTTTGTGCCTTTCTGCATTTCTGTCGACCGGCACAGAATCTTTGGGAGACCTTAGTATGAACTATTTTCTTCCCAATTAAAAGATTTTAATGGCGAAGTCTCTAGATTATCCTGATTTACTGGATTCAGTTCACTTCCAGTATATGGAGGTGACTAAAGTTGTCTCATATCTTAAGAACTTTAACTGAATCCGCAAAAGTGTTAGATCATATAGGATGCACTTTTACTGTAACTAAGCAACTGCAAAATCAGCTGTTTCATTGCTTACCTAGCCTACTAGATGACATTAATTAATACTGTTAGCTGGGTAAATAGAAAACTTGTCCATTCAGATATGACACTCAAAGCCTGGTGTTGATATTAATATTGTCTGGTGTTGAAACAGGAAGGGAAAAAACAGTAACAAAGTGCATTTTTCTTCTTGGGGTTTAATAATTTTTACCTTTGGCCACTCGGGGTTTGTTCAAAAAAAAAAAAAAAAAAAAAAAAAAAAGAAGCATCTGATGCAGGAGCTGATACAAGTATGATGTAACAAATGTAGCACCTGCAATGCCTGCAAACTCTTTTTGGATATCATTTTAAAATAGTAGGTTACGTAGATTCTAGACATTTTTGAATTCATACTCAGTTCAGTGGAAATCATTTGTGTTCATGGTACAGAAGCCTTATATAACAGTGCTGCATACTGAATTAGTTTTAGTTACCTGTACCCAATAAACTGGCAACTGAGCATATGTGTAAGTAGTACCACTTTCACACACAAACCATATGCAACATGGATAATGAACATGAATTACTGTTGTTTCAGGCTGATTTCTCGTGATTAGTGTAGGTGTAGTTCATTAGCTACGCATTATCACATCATTAGCTACATTAGCGGAACAATAGTGTTCACTGCCATATTAACTCTGAGATTTGACACGGGTTGGGGTTAATGTGTAATGTTGCATTGAGTATTTATTCCTCATTTAGGCGTCTTATGAAAGTTACTACAATCTAATCTTACTTGCATATCCCTGAGATATTTTCTTGTGTGTACGCTTGCCAACAAGGGTCAGCAGGACCACTCCGGGCTACGTTTAACTTGGCAGAGGGAAAACCAGTATCATATGTAGCGTAAGCCTCTGTGCAGAGCGTGTAACTGGCCTAAGAGTACATGGAGTAGAACAAAGCACCCTGTCTATAGAGAGACCTTATAACAGTGTCCAGACATGATCTCACATCATGCTCAGAAACCTGAGAAGGAGACCACCCCGGGAACACCCCCCCTCCCCTCTTGTCCTGTGTCCTTTCTCTTCTTTATCTCTAACCCCATCTCTCCGTTCTGGTCGTCTGTCTGTTTTTTGTTTTTTTTTCTGCTTCTCCCTCACGTTTACCTGTGTATAATATGCACACATGATATTGTTGTTCTATCCATTACTGTCTTTTCCATCTTGATCTTTTTCCTCTGTGCCTCTGTATCCTTCAGTCTCCCCATTCCTTCCACAACCCACGTTTAAAAACTTCTTTGAACTGTTTGAAACTCAACTTTTATCTTTTTTTTTTTTTTTAAATGGCTGTTCAGAGAAGTATTTGAGTTAGAACTGGTATAAATTCAGCAAAACTGTGATCTGTAGGGTGCCTCTTGTATACACATATAGTGATGCTTGTAAACTGCAAGTAAAAGCCTTACAGATGAGTGCACAGCATAGGAATGTGAAGATAATCCAGGATAGTTTGTGCAGACAGAGCAGGCGCCCCATCTGAACATCTTTTCACTTGGCTGAGTGGGGGGCTGTCTTGGCAGGAAACGTATATCAAAGTTATAAATTTATTGGCACTGGGTGACGAGCCCTTTGCGCCGTGTCTCTCTTCCTTTGCGTTTTCTTTGACCCTGACTTACAGTTTATCAGTCTCAGTTCTTTCATACGCTCTTTCTGATCCTTTTGACATCTCTCAATCCAGCAAATGTAGGAGTATGAAGTTTTTTGCCTTGGCAGGGCGTACCACCAGGGTGTGACTGGGACTCTTGGTGCCAGAGGCTGCTGCCAGACTGGCATTGCGCCCTAGGGTGACTGAAGGTTAAGTGTTTTGGAGAATTTTGCTTGGTTTCCACCGCTGTGCTGCCTGTTTGCTTTAGTCGTGCCGTTTGTCATTCCACTCTAAGCATTTGGTCCTAAAAGGGGCAATCCTGACGAGTTTTTTTTATTTTGGTATATACTCCAGCTGTAAGACGAAACATAGAGAAGACGTTATCCCAACATGTTTTTGTAATTAAGTAATTTTCCGTTTCTCAGTTCTCTTACTCTCTGCTTTCTTTGAGTAAGAAGGAGCAAAGTACTGCATTTAAAAATTCATCCAGAAACAAAGTAGTGTCAGTATCCATTCCTATAGGGTATCCACTTTAAATAGACCTATGACCCAACTATAGGTCTCAACCAGTAGTTAAAGGAATGAGTGGCATACATTAGCCAACCAGGAGAGGCTGTTTTTTTTTTTTAGTTTTTTTTTTTTAGTTTTTTACGAACTCCCTCACCCCGATCCCCACCGCAATTTACTAGCATTTGTGTCATGAAGTTGTTCATATGAAAAGAGCACAGCACTTGGATCCTGACTAACTGCCTTAGTCCCCAGTTATTTATGAGATTTTACACATCATCAGCTACGTTTTGTGCATGCCTGCATGGTGCTCAGTGGTTTAACTACGATCATTCTTTGGCCAGTCTCAGTCATGTTACGTGAACACAAACACCATCATTTATGGGCCTTTTGATATGGAGAAACATTTCAAAGCCCCTATAAAAACACAGCGTTTTCTCATTATCCCACATTCTTTTGTTGAACTAATTTGACCGCAATGTGTGAGGTTTTGTTTTCGTCCTCTTTCACTCCTAGATTTTATCAGTTTAATGGAGGTGCTCAGGTATGCAGCTTTGATCTGTCTTTTGGAACGTTTTCACATTGGCTCCACTTTAACGGCAAGTTATTAGTCCCATAATGCACTGCTGGCCTGCTGGTACTGCTGCTACGGAGTGTGTGTGTTACTGCTTTCAGACTAAAACCTTATCCAAGATCAGTATGATTTCCTATTAGAACCTTGTGCTGTATATATTAATATATTCAGTAGGTAATCCAGTCCCTAAAATCACAAGTTTTTCAAGGAGTTCAGAAAGATGTGTAAACTACCACAAAAGTTTTTGTACGTCTAATTAGTCAAGTATTATTAGTGCATGTTACTGTGGCCTGAGGCCTTGTTTTAATGACTCAACTGCTTTGACATTAAGGGCCTTGTGTGGAGAGGTAATAAGTTGGGCCCAATGCCTCTTACCACATTTACTTGACATATGTTCTTGCAGACACACCTCATAGGAACGAGGATAATCAGAGGTGTGACCTTTTGAAGCATGCATGCTAGGATATCACATTTATTTTTAAATTAAAACATTTAAGACAATTTAAGGCACATTGTCTTGGCCGTCTCCCTGTTTGCCTGCCCCCCTCCTTTTCCATCGTTTGATGCCGAGCGCTCATAACACTTATGCCATTGTTTCTTAACACTCAGGGGTAGAGAGAGAGAGAAACCTCATTTACATTCACTAAACTGCTAGATTATGTGTCTCAATTTATTCCAAATGCTTCGTTTTTGGACTGAAGCTAAGGCACGATTCAGATGGTTCATTACCATCCTTTGTCCCAGCAGGAGGGCTAAATGGGGAAACAATAAAACATGTTTTGAGTAAGTTTGATTCCATATAGTCGCCTTACTTAAAGGGGACCTCTTGTGCTTTTCCTTATTTTTGGTCATAAAAATGATGTTACAATGTTGATGTCCATAGTAAATGTGCCCGAAGTTTCAAATAATGAGCTAAATATATGCCAAAGCAATCTCTGTGAGACAAACACAGTCTGCTCTAAACACTTGGTTTTTCAATGGTTTTTCCTACTTCTGTATGACATCTGACGTCAGCAGATTTACTAATATGGCCATGTGCTTCAAGCACAACTCGTTCTCCGAAAAACATGAGTACTTTTAAAGGTATTTAATGTACTGTTGGCCATTGGCCTACACCATTGGTTATGCAAATGGCCATTGGCCTACACCATTGGTTATGCAAATAACCAATGGTGTAGGTTTACTATACAGGTGTTTGGCGGCAGCAAAAAAACATTTTCCTAGCAACGTTACCTTTTGTATCTCCTGACAGCAGATGTTTTCCACATCAGTCAGCTTTTTAGCGCATTTCCCACACGTACTAAGATAACTGAGATAAATAACGATTTTTAAAAAAAATTGTTAATAATGCAAAGCTACTCTAGTGAAGTACCAGAATAACCATGTAGTGTAGAGCTAGAAATGAACATAATGGGTCCCCTTGAAGTTTTTTGCCAATCTGTGTCTAGCGTTGGCCGCAGAACAGACTTTTTGAACTTACAATTGCAAATTAATTTAAAATGGAAACAAAATGAAACAAAAGTACAAAATGAAAATCTTTGCTTTTGCCAGAGAAAAGCTGTTTAGTTGCAACAATCAAATTAAATTTATGTGTTATCCATGCCACCAGTACCTCTGATTGTACCATGTCTCTTTATTACTGTCAAATAAAGGCTGAAATGCCATTAGATATTCCAATTTTACATCATTATTCACAGTCATAGCTTCAAATAAACATGAATCCTGGCTTTGCTGTGGAGACGTTACTATCAGACCCTGGTTCCTCTATCTGTCTCCTCTCTTTACTACTCTTGTCTGACCCCACCCCACTTTTCCAACCCCCCACCCCCTTTGCTCCCATATTCTCTCCTCCACCCTCCATTCCCTCCTTTTTTTCTCTCTCACATGTGGAAAGCATTATATGCTGTCTGGTGGAGAGGGAGAGCAAACATCCCAGGCCGAGACTGAGAGCCTCTCGGGTAGGTGTAGGGGGCGGCGGGGAGGTTGTTGGGATCTGCGTGGTGGTGACTCTCTCTCTTTCTCTCTCTTGGCCCTGACGCTGTTTGGACAAAAGGGGGTCTTGTTATTTCAGAACCACAGCACCCGATAGTTGACTGGCTTCTCTCTCCCGCTGCACTGGACTGGATGAGACCTTGGTTGAAATGAGGGAGAGGAAGATAAAGAGACTCCAGTCGGAGCTCCTTGCTGACTGGTACATTTTGTGTGAATGATATTTATGGCATTTGTAGATGTGAGTTTGAAACACTTGCTGATCACAGTTGGTCACATATGGTCATACAACTTGCTCCATGGGATTGTGATGTGTTTTTGATGTATGTTTTTTGTTGGAGGATCTGTTTTGTTGAACCTTTTTTGAACAGTCTTGCCAACTCAATAAATCCAACAAAAAAAATACTAAGAAATTGATTTTTAACACTAAAATATGTGGAACCAATGAAAAAAAAACATGCAACCTCCCACTGTTTGGGATAGACTTGCAAGACAAATACTGATTAGGTGATCAAAAGAAAAAGAATAACCAGCTATTTTGATAATCAATTAATTGTTAAGTATGACAGTTTCAGTGACAGTGTGATAATCTCATGCTTTTCTTGGTCTTTTATACACTCTATTTTATAGTAAATTCTAAATTTTTGGATTCTGGCTGTTTGATGACATGGACTTGTTCTGTAGGATGTTGTGATGGACATTAAACAAAAACATTTTCTGATGTTTTATAGACCAAAGTATTATTTGAGAAAATAATCAGCAGATTTATCAACAGGAAAAATAATTGTTATTTGCAACTTTAACACAGAGCAAGAAGATCAAAGAGGAATTACTCAAAAGCCATACAGCTGCTGAACAAATCTTTCCATTGAACATTTGTGTTGTGTGTTCTTTAATCAAAGGATGTTGTTTTTATGGAATATTTCTGAAAACAGATTAATTTGCAACTCTCTTTCCGTGTTGCCTTTTCTAGCAGCATTATCCAAACACATTGCTTTAATACACTGTTGAATATATTGTTGTTCTTAGTGACGTTAACTAACTCCAGGTAAGGGTTAAATGAATGCTTCAAGTACTTCATCAGTAAGATGTCAAACCATTTTAGGAGCTGACTGGAATTGGACTGAAGGACTCTGGTGGAAAATGTTTAAAAACCATTGTTCTGTGTTGCTTTTTTTAGAAGTCCACACTGAAAAGCTATTATATGTGGTCAGTGTGACACATTTGTCCAGAGTCTTGGACAGATGTTGAACAGGTTCCCAGGCTTTACTTTATGTCCCGGAGCTGGATATCCTGACAGCAAGCTGAAACCACCACCACACCCTTGCTGCTTGGACCAAGACTCACTAAACTGCTATGCTGTGTCCACTTATTCAAAATGTCAGGCAGTCTTTTAGTGCGGCATTGATTTCCTCTTATTGATTATACTAGCACAAAAATCTAGTCTGTTATAAAGCTCTGACAAATCAGTGTGTATACATCGGAATATGATATTACTACACCAGATTGTGTGATTGCTCACAGAAGAGTTAATGAGTGAATTTCAGATCATTCACAGTATGAGAGTGACAAAGGGAAAGTGCGGTGTCATGATGGACATCAGGCTTAAATGTATGATCATTCAGTGTTTCTGTGAAGCACCCAGTGCACCCTGGGATTTAGACTTTGACCTAAAAAAAGGGATGAAATGTTTTATCCATTACAGCATTAAGTCAAATTACTATGACAACCAAGTTATATTTTTATGAAGACATAAAGGCTAAGAGTCATTCATGCATGTGGCAGCAATCCTCCACATTTTTGCCTCCTTTTTTTTTTTCAAGTGCACATAAATGTCCATGAGCACACAAATGCATGTAGAGAAGATTGAAAATGGAGCACAGTGAACCAGAGCTAACCAGGTTTTTTCTTTTTTCAATCCTTTGAGTAGAAGGCTGTACACAAACACACACTCCTTACTCTGACACAGTGTGTGGGCTGAGGCTTTGGAGCTTTTGCCTCAGGTTGTCCGTTAGTTAGATTCAAGCAAATTAAATTGACCTGCAGCACCCTCTAAATGCAGCAGCAAGCAGTTGGCAGACACTGACGGCCAGTCATTTAATTAGCCAACCTGCTTCACTGGGTTGAAACGGAGACGCACTTAATTAGCAAGGGTTTGGCTTCTCTATGGCCATTATAGTGACATTTAGAGATTCAGATTTGACATGTCTCTTCCTGCTCAACCCCTCTTTCTTTTATTCCTTCTTTTTAATAGAGCCAAGGTCACGACCTCGATACGTTTTGATACATTTCATAGAACTAAAGTATGCTTCTGAAATCTGCACAGAATTGTCCATACTTTGTGCATTAATGTATCGTCAGACTTTGTTGAGGTTGTCTAGAATTAATGGGAAGGCTAGCTATTGATTTTCTTATACTATCAGTGAAATCAGTCGTTAAATGAAGATATGTCGAAAGCCCCCCCCGTGAGTTCTAGTTCATGATTGAAGTGTTTCTCTGTGTTGGAACTGCTGTGGTAACACACACCTGCTTTCTATCCAATGGATGTGAAGTTGGAACAGACAATAAGGTGAAAACCAGGACACTAACTGGCACTCTTTTAGTTGTCATTTGGTTTTGATGTTCACCATTTTTAAGCTCAGACCATTGTTAAAATGTATAACACATGTTCACAAAATGTTCACACAACAAGCTGTAAACATGAACAGTTAGTTATTTCCAGCTGAAACAATTAGTCGATGAATTGACAGAACAATAAGGGGCAACTATTATGATAATCAATTCATTGTTTCAGTCCTTTTTCAAGCAGAAATTGTGAAAAATATCAAATATTTGCAGATTTCAGACTGTTCTTTGTCATCATTGCAAACTGAATATTTTAGGGTTTGGGGATTTTGGGGCGTTTGGTGGAAAACAACAAGACATCTGAGGCTGCAAAGTTAATAGAACTGCCCAGTGAGAAGACTGGGGAGAATTGCATCTGTTATCTGCTTCAAAACTGAGCTGGGGTTGTTATTAATGAGGTTGTTGTTATAATTGATAGGAAACACAGTGAAACCTTTTTAAAGTAGATGTGAGTTTTTACATTAGTGCACCAGGTTTATCCCCACATAGAAAAAAGACTGAATCCAGATGCTGTTTTTCTTCTGTTGCTCTGGACTGTATGTCATGGAGCTCTAAACTGCAGGTGCAATTATTTCAGACTTTTTTTTTTGTTGTTGTATTCTGAAAATACAAAAACTGTATATGTACACACACACACACACACTCACTCTTTCTCTCTCTCCCCTTGCTTTTCCACTCCCAGGTGCCTGTTTCCTGACTCTGCTTTGTAGCGAGAAAAAAATTGAGATGGGAGGGTAAAGCAAAGGATGGAGACATGGCGATGGGTCTAGGAAAAAGCACGCACACACACACACACACACACACACCCCCGTCAGAGGTGAAGCTCTGATGTGCGTATCCCTGAGTCCAGCCTTTTGTAGTGCAATGAGCGAAGAGTTGGCTGGGAGCAGGGTAGGGAGGGAGGGGGAGAGAAGGGGGGGGTATTGCACTGATGGAAGGAGAGAGGCTGAGCTGTATACCAGCAGCATGGAGGAAGCAGCAGTTACTGTCCCTTGGGCTTTAGGCTTTTATCTGTCAGTTGTATTGAAACCAATCTCTCAGGCTCTACAGCTCCAAAACACCTACGCTGCAGCCCTGTGTGTGTGTGTGTGTGTGTGTGTGTGTGTGTGTGTGTGTGTGTGTGTGTGTGTGTGTGTGTGTATTTTAGAGAGGGACAGAGAGACACTCACATTCATTGAAATTTCCTACAATGAGATCAGCAGTGTGTGAACTACATACACTTGTAATAGGCCTGTGCATGTTTCCTTATGCATAGCCCACATACTTATTTGATTCGCAGTTGGCACATCGCTTTGACATGCTCATATACTCTCTCTCTCTCTCTCTCTCTCTCTCTTTCTCTCTCTCTCTCTCTCTCTCTCTTTTGAAGCGATGTGCCCTCCAGTGTGTTCACAGATAATACCTTGGACCACTGATCAACAAGCCCTAAAGACAGGATTAATGTGTGTGTGTGTGTGTGTGTGTATGTACACGTTTTGTGTGCATGCTCTCCAGTCCAATTACAAGTTAGTGTTGCTCATGTCTCCACTGTGGCCTTTGAAGATGGGTGAATTGCTTATATGTGTATTCCCAATTCAGCCCTACCACTGCAGTTGGCCTCCACTTCCTCTCTTCCTCTTTCCTACCCTCCCCTTTTTCTTTTCTGTCTCACTCGTACCTCTTCTTTCCCTTCTTCCCTCACTGCACATTTCTGTGCTGTGCTTAGTGGTCTCTCATTTCTCCATGTGCTTCCCCTCAAAGCATACTCGGGTGACTCTCAGTATCTCTGTCCTTGGGCTGGTCTGGGTCTGGATTTTATTCAATGCTCCACTGAGAACAAAAGAGTCACTTAAAAGGAGAAGAGCCTCTTGGGGTAGTTTATGGTATCCCCAAGAGAGCCTGACAGAAGAACTGAAGAGGCAGGTCCAATTAAATAGATGCCATATATATTGGGCAAGTTCCCATGGTCTAACCATTGCTATAAGCTGCTATAACAGGGTGCTGTTGTTAAAGGGAAACAACCGTTTTGTGTGGGATTCAACACATCAACAGTGCAACCTTAACAGCAGGTGCGGAAACTCATGGTATGCTCTTTTCTTGTGATTGGCAAATCTGCTCAATGTTAATCCTTCTCTTTTCCTATAATTGAGAGGAAAGCAGGTTTATTCATAAGTCTGGATAAAGCTGGGGAAGAGTTTAAAAGATAAGGCAGTTTTAATGTATGCAGCCAAATTTCTCTACAACAAATAAAAACACTGTATAATTACAATAGAATAAAATACTGCAGGATTAAAAAAACCACAGGTTCTGGTAGTTATCTTTGTAACTTGCAGTTTGAGCTTCCACTGAGGTTTAGCCATTCCTGTGAACCACTCATCTGTGGTTAGGATTAACCCCAAGGTGGGTGGATTTAAAAACTGGCCTAATGAGACAAAGACTGGTGCTCTGTGATCACTGGACAGGAGTTTGAATGCAGTTCTTGTGAGCTTAGCTCCTATTTGGCTGAAGTAGCTGTAAAATGTGTACTTTACGGTGCTCCCTTCGACATGGGAACAAAACAAATTTAGGATATTATTAAAGAGCTGTTATTAGTGATCCAAAAATATTGCTACTACATGTGCACTCCACATGCTGTTGCTGCAGAATGATTTTATTCCTCAGCTTGATAAATTAAGCCAATGGTTCATGAAGTAGCTGTTGAGTGTCTGTGTATCAGCGAAATGAGAGCATTTCCTGCTGCTTAATGAGCATCTGCAGAACATACATATGTACGTATATTTATGTTGTTTATTGTCTATCATTATCACTTTTGGTGGGATTCAATTTATAGTTGTGAATCACACTTCTTTTTTGGAAGAAGTTAAAGGAGGTTTTTGTAAGTTTTGCTATTGTCACATAGCGTGTGTTAGCATTTACACTTAGCAAGAGCTTCTGCCATTGTTGCGTTTACAGGATGAAGGGTTATAATCTGCCCTCCGAGCAGCGCTGCTTCTTCGGGGCAGCCTGGACACTACAATCTGACCCGTCCGGAGCTAGCTGGTTAGCATGCTAGCTTCAATACAAAAAAGAAGTGATAGAAAGGGAAACAAAAGGGTGGCTTTCCACTACTGGAGATAGGTCTTGCCGAGTTAAAGAATTAAGTTTGATGCTGAACTCGCAATGTTTCTTATCGACCGCTAAGTAAACAGCTGTTAATGCTAACGTCCTTTGTAGCAATAGTAAAACAAGCAAGTAGCTTCTTTAAACCTACCACATCTTGGATTAAAAAAAAAAAAGGTTCCCATTTGTGTGCTGTACATCTGCTGAACAATTCAAATGTTTGTTGTTTTTGTCATCTTTTGGTGTTTGTGATATCTATTTTTTCTATACTACCCTGCCCGGAGGAGGAAGCTTGAGTACTTTTCTGACACTGTGTAACAGTCAGTATGTGTCTGTGTACATTTCAGTGTTTGATTATGGGTCAGGGGAGGCCACAAGCCCACGGTGGCCCAGCCTGCCTCAGGCCTCTCAGGTTTCAGAGTCGAGCATTCCTCCCTGGCCTCTCCATAGCTGTGAAAACCGCAAAGCAGCTCCAACAACAAACACTCAAGGCACTGGGGGAAAGACAGCTAACCTGTGGCTAATCAACAACAGGAGTTTTCTCTCTCTTCAGAATTTGTTCCCCCGTTTTTCAGAATTGCTGGCTTAATGGAGACGAAGTATTTCTCCATTCGAGTGCCTATTTTTCCCCCCTTCTTCCCTCTTTTGTTAGTGTGGTGTTTTGAGAACACATGATTCCTGCTAAGTAGTGGCGGCTCTGTTTGTGTGTGCTTGTTCGTGTTTATTTGACAGTTCCACATCTTGGACCTGCTGTTTTTCCACTAGAAGGGCGTGGAACAGTAGACTGTCTAGGCTTGGTTTTGCACTTTGCGAATAACTCGGTAGTAAAATATGCAGCTCTCTGTGTGTGTGTGTGTGTGTGTGTGTGTGTGTGTGTGTGTGTGTGTGTGTGTGTGTGTGTGTAATGATAACATTATGCAATTGTTTGTATAGCACTCTACTGTTACTCTACTGTCCCATAGTCTGTAAAAGCAAAGCAACATGCACAAAAACAGTCATAACAAGGACTGCTGACTCCACTGAGACAATCCGGATTAAAACTGAGCTCTTTGAGATGCAAAAATGCCAACTTATTTCTGGCTTTTAGGACTCATTTCTGCAGCATTCTATAGGCCACATTAGACATAATTGAATTCTTAGAAATAACATTTGATACTTCATCTGTAAGAGTGGAAGCTGAATGGTCTAGTTACCCAGAAGGGGGCGTTGTAAAGCGATATGAGTGACCAGTTGCATCTGTCACTGCCTGACTGTGTGTCTGTGTTTGCCTTTACGCTATGAAGATATATTCTAATTCGAGCTGCAAAGATTAGTCAGTTTAGTTGATCGAAGGAAAAGTCATCATCTATTTTGATAATCAATTAACCATTTAAGTCAACTCTCAAGCAAAATTGGCAATCATTTTCTGATTTTAGCTTCCCAGATTTGCTCCATGTCTAACTTTATAGTAATCTGAACGTATTGGGACTTCTGCTCAGACATGAGGATGGACACTTTCTATTGTTCTCTGGTGAATTACAGACCAAAAGATTAAGCAGTTACTCAGGAACGTATCTGGCAGGTTCATCAGTAAGGAAATGAATCCTTTGTTGCAACTCTGCCTTCAATACAAAGCCAATAAACTACATTTCTATGCAAAAGTAGATATGAAAAAAAGTCTTATCAGGAATAACTCAGGTTTCTGATGTTTAAGAATCCACTGCATCTTGAAAGACCTGCTCATTTTGCCCTTTGACAGCGCGAAACCGATGAAACTTTGCTTTGTTTTGTCAGCCTTTGTAGAGACCCGTTGAAGGGTGAGAAAGTGTACGTATGTGAGGAGGCAGTAACAGTCTGAAGTGAATCGGCTCCCAGGTTAGTTGGATGTGGTGCATTCTGGGTAATTGGTGTCCTCTGGAATGTGTGTAACAAAAGGTGTGGACAGGCAGCAGGAAACGGTTGTAGCGTGGAACCAGGCAATTTAAGGCTTTGTGAGCGGTGGGGCGGCTTACAGTGAACCACCTGCCTACCTGCTGCCTCAACACAAACATTAGTTTTACTCTGTTTGTAGCTGCCACATAGTACCGCTGCCTGTGTTTTAGGAAGTGTGTGTGTGTGTGTTTTTTTTTTTTCTCTTGTGCATGTAAGAAAGCGAATATTTAGCTGATGGGACCCCAGAGACCATCTGAATAAATGCCTGTGTATTAGTGTGTGTGTGTCAGGACCGTATTCAAGCCCGCTCTTAAAATGTTTTTTCTGCTGCTCTCTGAGCGCTGAGGTCACACCAGGACTCATTTTCTCCATGCCTTAATGTACTGCTCTGCTTCATATTCACTTAACAATATAAATCAATGACTATTAAAATGCTTCAGTTTGGAAGGTGAACGGGGAAATTTAGCATCACGCTGTGATTCTTGCTCATGAAAAACCATCATTTTGTGTTATGGCTGATCTCCATACTTAGACAGACGACGCATTTTCCTCCCCAACCTAGAAACTGATGGAAATGACAGGGCCATACTGTCTGGGTCTATAGGCTGGTTGTTTGGGAGATAAACAGGTTTATCATTCTCTCAGGACCAGTAATAAAAATGGCTCTGCAGAAATGCATCAGTGCTAATGCTAATGTCCACCTTACTTCAGAGAGCCAGAGTCAAGACGGTAACTTAGATTCAGTGAAGTCAGTTTGTTTAATGTTAATTATCTGTAGTTACACAACAGCTTGTAAGGCACTGTCTTAATACAACACTGCCCACAACACTGTCAACCTCCAAGTACATCACAAAACAGATATTTATACTTTATATCCTGTGTGTATTGTTATCATGTTGGAAATTATATGATTGATGACTTAATTAAACCTTTTCCGCTTTTGACTTGTCGTAGCAGGAGTAGCACAGGTTTAACTAATGACCTGTGACATGTGACTAATGCATCACATTTAGATGTGCCAATAAGGCCAGTGAGCCTAAATACACAATGCCAGAGCCCTGACAGAAGAACACCTGCATGAATGTAGCTACTATTATTATTATTATTGTTAGCTACACTTGTGCATGATAGATAAAAATATCTGCCATTGTAAAAGTCCATTAATGTGGTTTTTAGTGGTCATTTGAATGTTTTACACTAGTTACACTCAGTGGCGATCCTGGACTATGGGTGTTCCTGTTCATTACCTGTGTCATAATAATGCAATAGTTTGTAAATCCCCCTTTTTATAGGATGTCTCGCAGATAATATTTCAGGGTGTTAATAACAAAGCTCTCTGCTCAACAACGCCTGAAACCAAAATCGACCTGTATAAACCAATACTCGTCCTCAGCTGATTGTTTTCAGTTATTGGATGTACATGTTCAGCATTCCTCACTGTCTCTGCTTCGTTCCCTCTCTGTCTCTCTACAGAGGATTTTCAACTCGTTTGTGTACACCGAGAAGACATCAAACGGAGAGACAGAAGTGCAGCAGGTGAGTAACAAAGGCTTCACACTTCCCTCTGTGTGCGTGCGTGCGTGCGTGCGTGCGTGCGTACGGTGTGCGTGTGTGCCTGTGTGCATGCATGTGACATGGCTGGTGTCTGTTTGTGCTGTTGTCTTGTGTAGATTTCAATTCAGCCGCAATAAACACACACACACACACACACACACACACACACACACACACACACACACACACACACACACACACACACTTGCCATCAGAGGAAAAATGGGGTTTATTAAAATTCTACGGCTGCTGTCTCATTGGCTTTGAAGTTCTGTTTTTCCACTCATCTGTGGTCTGTATCTCTTTCCCCCTTCGCTCATAATATGAGTGCAGAGCTGCAGTTGGACAGAATAAGACGGATTCAAGGAGAGAATGGTATCTTTTTGGAAACAAACATAGCAGCACCAGAATCGGGAGATTTGTTTTAAATGACTCAGAATTATGAGTCAGAATTTATGTGTAGCATTTTGGTCCTAGATCGGAAAACTATGTAGGGAATTTCTGGCGTCTGGTGTCAAGTCAATCATGATTGTGTGCAGACATAGCATGTTGCGTGCGTGCCTGCGTGCGCGTGTGTGTGTGTGCATGCGTGCGTGCGTGCGTTTGCACTCATGTGTCAGGGATATTGGAGGAATCACAGTAAACAACAGACTGGTAAACAGCCACCAGCAAGAACAGACAGGTTGATGTTTGTTTGCATGTCTCCTGTGACTGTGTGCACCAGTGTATCCATCTGTGTCGGTGTATGCATGTATGTGCGTGTGTGTGAGGCATATATAGTGTCTCTCACCTTGCAACTATTCACTATTCCTGAGGCAGCTCAAATTGGCCTTGAAGCATTGCTGATTCGATAGAAATGTGGCCTTTTTCTTGACTTACCTGCGCAAAAATAATTTTCACAGAACTCCATGTGTTTCCAGGCTACAGAGTGAGACTCATCGTGATCATCATAACCTTTAGTGCAAGTCTCAATAATCGGCCTAGTCTAAAGATAATTCCTTTCACAGGAACCTCAGCTACAATAGCTAGTCAAAACTTTTGAATAACACTCCAATGGATGTGGTGTATTTTAATAAGTCCCAATCCAATCCAAGGGCAGTGCTGACTTCATTTATTCTGGATCTGTGCTGGAGGAGTTTAACTATTTTATATCCATGGGCAGGCAACTCATAGAGTGCCCATACATTCAGCCCATAACCCTTCTGAGGCAGGTGCCAACTCATTCAGATGACAGCTCTGGCAGAGTTGACTTGCTTGTTCTCTCTGGGCAGAGGGGCTGTGTGTCCCTGAGCCAAGGCGAGGTTCAATTAGGAGTGTATCTGCAGAGGAAGAGAGGGCTGGGACCGAGCAGGGAGAGAAGCCACTGGCTTCTCGGACGAGTTTCTCCTCTGGAAATTCATTATTCAGTCAGACGCTCAGACATCTCACCCTCTCTAATGACTGGAGCCCTCCCTCTCTCTGCCCGTCTTTGAGTCTGTTCCTGACTGTTTTATGAATGTATTCTGCTTGCTTCACTCACTCTGACATGTGCCATCAGAGTGCAGATCGTTAATTAAAACTGCTGCCTGCATTCCTGTTTTCATGTTGGTTCATGGTTTGCATGCAGACAGCTCTCCATCGTTTGAAAGCACAGTGAGGTGTTTTCATAGTTGCTCTGTATGTGGAGAACCCTGGAGTAGAACTATGAAAAGACTGTTTAATAGATCAAGCTTTATTTCTCTAATATAATCCATTAAAATGTCATGATTGGACCCAAGCACTGATGTAGCAGATTGATTCTGGAAATCCCTATCATTGTTATAATTTAAAATTGACTGCTCACATAAAGACATTGTTTATAAGTCAATGTAAATTTCACAAAAAAAACCCCAAAACAATTTAAGGACAGTGGATACTTTCCAAACTATGTATGATCTTTTAGAAAAACTGAATTTATCTTTATTAGCATTCTTCACAAGAACTTTAAGATTTAAACAAATTTTAGAGAACCAAAGCTGCAAACACACACATTTACATATATATACAGTGGGTACAGAAAGTATTCAGACCCCTTTAAATTTTTCACTCTTTGTTTCATTGCAGCCATTTGCAAAAATCAAAAAAGTTCATTTTATTTCTTATTAATGTACACTCAGCACCCTATCTTGACAGATTAAAACAGAAATGTAGAGATTTTTGCAAATTTATTAAAAAAGAAAAACTGAAATATCACATGGTCATAAGTATTCAGACCCTTTGCTCAGTATTTAGTAGAAGCACCCTTTTGAGCTAGTACAGCCCTGAGTCTTCTTGGGAATGATGCAACAAGTTTTTCACACCTGGATTTGGGGATCCTCTGCCATTCTTCCTTGCAGATCCTCTCCAGTTCTGTCAGGTTGGATGGTGAACGTTGGTGGACAGCCATTTTCAGGTCTCTCCAGAGATGCTCAATTGGGTTTAGGTCAGGGCTCTGGCTGGGCCAGTCAAGAATGGTCACAGAGTTGTTCCGAAGCCACTCCTTTGTTATTTTAGCTGTGTGCTTAGGGTCATTGTCTTGTTGGAAGGTGAACCTTCGGCCCAGTCTGAGGTCCCGAGCACTCTGGAAGAGGTTTTCTTCCAGGATATCTCTGTACTTGGCCGCATTCATCTTTTCTTCAGTTGCAACCAGTCGTCCGTCCCTGCAGCTGAAAAACACCCCCATAGCATGATGCTGCAGCCACCATGTTTCACTGTTGGGATTGTATTGGGCAGGTGATGAGCAGCGCCTGGTTTTCTCCACACATACCGCTTAGAATTAACACCAAAAAGTTAAATCTTGGTCTCATCAGACCAGAGAATCTTTTTTCTCATAGTCTGGGAGTCCTTCATGTGTTTTTTGGCAAACTCTATGCGGGCTGTCATATGTCTTGCACTGAGGAGAGGCTTCCGTCGGGCCACTCTGCCATAAAGCCCCGACTGGTGGAGGGCTGCAGTGATAGTTGACTTTGTGGAACTTTCTCCCATCTCCCTACTGTATCTCTGGAGCTCAGCCACAGTGATTTTTGGGTTCTTCTTTACCTCTTTCACCAAGGCTCTTCTCCCACGATTGCTCAGTTTGGCTGGACGGCCAGGTCTAGGAAGAGTTGTCGTCGTCCCAAACTTCTTCCATTTAAGGATTATGGAGGCCACTGTGCTCCTAGGAACCTTGAGTGCTGCAGAAAGTCTTTTGTAACCTTGGCCAGATCTGTGCCTTGCCACAATTGTGTCTCTGAGCTCCTTGGGCCGTTCCTTCGACCTCATGATTCTCATTTGCTCTGACATGCACTGTGAGCTGTAAGGTCTTATATAGACAGGTGTGTGCCTTTCCTAATCAAGTCCAATCAGTTTAATTAAACACAGCTGGACTCCAATGAAGGAGTAGAACCATCTCAAGGAGGATCAGAAGAAATGGACAGCATGTGAGTTAAATATGAGTGTCACAGCAAAGGGTCTGAATGCTTATGACCATGTGATATTTCAGTTTTTCTTTTTTAATAAATTTGCAAAAATTTCTACATTTCTGTTTTTTTCTGTCAAGATGGGGTGCTGAGTGTACATTAATGAGAAATAAAATGAACTTTTTTGATTTTAGCAAATGGCTGCAATGAAACAGAGTGAAAAATTTAAAGGGGTCTGAATACTTTCCATACCCACTGTATATATTATATGGGAAAAATGGTAGATGGAAGGTATTAAAATTAGAATTGCATCTCAGTATACCACCCTGTCAGCTGCAGCTCTGGTGGATGCGTCTTTCACAAGATGACATTTAAGAAATGGAAGGAAAAGGACAACCAGAAATGGTTCTATTCAACCCAAAAATTTGATTTTGATTATTTCACCATTTTTCACTGCTGATATGTTGCTGTTGCTGCATTGAGGATATCAATTAGAGATGATAACTTTATTCATTATTCATATCTACAGGTTTATCTACAGGCTTAGCTTGATATCAGTCAAATACTTTATGGTGTATGTGTAGCTGCAATATCTGAAACATTTTTTATTCCCTTCCACAATCTAGTATTATCACATGATGACGCATTTCCATCATGCATTTACTGTGGTGCTTCCTCCATTGTAAACTGATACTGTTTTCCTTGACAGACCTGTAAGGAGGAGGTGTTTCCATTTGTGTGTAGAAAGACATTTTGTTACTTTATCAAATCATGCCAAATATTTACATCACCATCTGTACAGTGAACAAAGTCTGCAGTATAAAAGCTTGATGAACCTTTTGACCATCATTGGAAGCAACCTGAGGGAAATGCTTTAATTCAATAAAAAAATCAGTTCATCCAAGGAGAAGCAAGACATGAACAGTCCAATTTCTTCCATGCCAGAGCTTCTTAAGCGTGCAGAACAGACCTGTGTCCGTTCCTCACTCGTTCATGCATTAACTTCAACCCCACGATCCAAAGTAAGACTCGCCATAAACACTACTACCAGTGATTGTGGTTGAAGACTGCCCGTCCTGGTGAACCTTTAAAACTCCAGCACCCATTCCACCCACTCCTGCTCTGCGGCTGAACCAACCCCACTGGGTGTTGCAAACCCTCCAAACTGGTTGGATGGGTCAGAGAGTGGAGAGAGGAGCCCCGTGTGTTGGAGAATGTGGTTAATCTGCAGAGCACAGGTTGGCTTTGGCTGGACTGTGGCAGACCGTAACCCAAGCTTTAACTTGCATAGCTTAATGTTTCTGGTTTCTCTTAAGTCACTGTTAAAAGTTTGAGTCTTATTTTCTCCCTCCGTCTGACTCTCCCTCCCCCCAGCTATGGAAACACTGCTCAGCTGAACACTGGCCCTTTTTCCTCTTTTTAATACAAAGTCCACTGCAACTAATTGCCATGCTGCCGTGCATGGACAGTACTGTGTGTCGGGGTGTACAAAGTTTGTGTGTTTAAGTTGAAGTCCGTGTGTAAGAGTGCATATGTTAGTGTCTCGGTGTGTGTGTGTGTGTGTGTGTTCCTTGTGGTGGAGTAGCAGTAATTGTGGGGTGTGCCTCAGGCCTCTGTTAAACCCCTAATAGGAATAGCGGGCGGCTGATTAGGTGTACAAGCGGTCAGTGGGTCGCGGTACATTTCCCTGTTCCTGGCTTAAATCGCAGCCCTTTTACAGACACCGGTAATTATGGGATGTGAACAAAGGGGGTCCAGTTACTGTGGAAATAAGACTTTTTCTGCATTCAACAAGGCTGAGTACGTAACTTAAAATGGCTCTGGAAAGTATTCAGAAGACTGCTGTGAGAAATCACCTGCAGTTTTTGTTAAATTTTTAATCTGAGATAGAATTTACACATGTATTAAAAATTCAGATCAGGTGCCTCCATTTTTCTTAAATCATTAAGTTGGGTGGACCCCACCTCTTTTGATTTACCTACAAACATAGGTATATTTTTCAAAGGTCAAAAAGATTTTGGCTTATATCCTAAAAAGATATTAAATTAACCTTTGCGGAACAAAAGCTACTGTGGCTCAAACATATAAGATAATGTCGTGAAAAGAAAAGTATAACGTATCAGTACACAAAAAGAAAATATTACTCCTTTTAGTGTGGATTGGTGTCAAGGTATTCCATGCGCATTACGAATCAAATCAAAATGGCGACATCCATGCAAGAAGAAGAAGAAGAGCTGCTTTGTCTGCTGTACAGTGCTGTTAAAGATGAACTGTAGAGATGAGGGTAGTGGCAGACCACCTCACACAGCCTCTCTTCAAACTCAGTGTCCTTTTTTTTTTTCCAGCTCATGCACTGTTTGTACCCTTTAACAGATCTAGGCACGTGGATGTCCGCACCACAGCCTCACATACACCCAAATTTAGGCAGGAAGATGGATTCACAAAAGTATACACGCTATAACTATATACACAAGTAATTTAAAGCTAAAATCAAATAAGAATTTCTGTTGTTTTAAGAGAAGACAGTTGGTGTCACTCTGAATTCAGCAGGTGGTATGTTCAATGCTATAGGTGCATAAACACTGACAACTCCAGATCCAGACAGAAACAGCTGTCCTGTGGCCTGAGAAATCTGTTGGGTTGAGAAACTGTGAGCATGTCGGATATGTAATGCGGAACCAGGCAAACCGGTGCAGGACCAGAACAGGAGCAAACCCTTAAAGTCAGTCCTAGCTAGTGACATTGAAGGAGCATTTGAAAAGGGACATCTTAATGGCCTGTATTAGAAAGAGGAATGATTACGACAAACAAAGCCTGTTTCGATGTTCGTATGTTTAAATGAATACTGTTTTAAGACAGACTTAAAAAATTTTGAATCTATCCTTTCAGTATTTCAGAGATGTTGGATGAAAATGTAATCCAAAACTAACTTCAAGTGATTAGTTCTTTAACAGATCTTTAGTAAACCAGGGGAACATGTGACAGCTTTTAAATTAAGAGGATAATCTGTAACAGATTACATACATGTGAAGTCTCAGATTGAGTGGGTGTAAATTCCTCACAATCCCTCATAACATCCTTTTAAGGCATTTTGGCAAACAAAAAAGCAAGAACAGGGATCTGTTGTGAAGAGCTGCTGGTGCGCTGGTTATTAATGTTCCCCAGGGGGCTGCTACAGCGCTGGTTATTAGTTTCCCCAGAGAAGCTGGAGCCCCATTTTGAAAGAGCACTGTGAGATGTGTGCTCAACCAGAACCTAGTCCTTCAGAGGAAGAAAGACAAAGCATAATGTATGCATGTTCAGGGGCTTGCATTAAGGGTCCCAGTAAACACAGCTGAATTAGCTGCTCTGCCTTTGTTTAGAAACTCCATTTCCCCCTCCCTGCTTCCTGGTTTCCAAGCCTTGTAGAGGTAAACTACACTCTAAAACAGAGTTTCTCACTCACTGGAGACTTCTAGGAATCTTGTTTCTCTTTTTTAATGAAATGAATGATTAGAAAAATTACTTGCGAACAGGATGAAAAGTTGACTGTACTCTATTGTGCAAGATAATCACCAAATAAAATGTACATGAATGCACCACCCAAGAGAGAAAGTAGTGGAATCCAGCACATGTTATTATAAGAGCTGTGTGATGTCTCTTTTTTTTTCCCACATATGTTTACAATGCTTCAGCTCCCCAACTTCCACTTCTGGCTGGCACTCTGTTGTGTTTTTTGGGTGGATTTTCTTATCAAATGATGAAGGGTTTGCTGTGTGGAAGCGGAGAGCAGTTAATGTCCTCCAGCCTCAGACATCCATCATTCTGCTCTGTTTTTAACAGTAATGGATTTCACACTTAGCGCAGCCTGAGGTCTGGGCATCTTTGATGTTGTTTAGCATCACTTTTCAATATCAACTTGCAAATGTATGCAAGGACTGTGATGATTTTAGGTTCCACGGATGTTCATTCACAACTGACTGTGTGTTCTTTCACATGGACACCTGTCTATGTAACGTTGTGTAGCCACTCCTTTAAACCAGAATTGCTAGATTTATGTTCCTCTGACCATATTGTGATAAATTGGAAAAACAGCCATGGGTAAAAATAATGATGTGGGCTGAGGTTTGTAGAGTTAAATCCTGGCAATTCTGTCAATACCAGATGAGAAGTGTTTGAACTCAGGCTTATTAAAGTATCAGTAGTGTCTGTCTGACCGTGTGTGTGTGTGTGTGTGTGTGTGTGTGTGTGTGTGTGTGTGTGTGTGTGTGTGTGTGTGTGTGTGTATTTTAGGCAGACTGTGGGCGAAATAATGTTCCATTCAGCCTTGAAAGTAAAAGTTTTCTTGGTCCATCTTGCAGATGTAAAACTGTTTTATAAGGTCAAACTCGGTGTCATCACTAATCATGGTCTAACATGTCTGTGTGTCTGTGCCTTGTGCAGTTGGCCAAGAAGATTCGGGAGAAGTTTAACCGCTACCTGGATGTGGTGAACAGGAACAAACAGGTGGTGGAAGCCTCATACACTGCCCACCTCACCTCTCCACTCACTGCCATACAGGACTGTTGCTCCATACCAGCATCTATGATGGAGTAAGTAATACACACACACAAACACACACACAAACACACACACACAAACACACACACACACACACACACACACACACACACACACACACACACAAAGACATGCTCTTGTCTTTCTCTTTCATACACTCTTTCACTTCAAATCTCTGCAGGAGCTTCATTCTCTGTGTGCAAACCCACCTCCCACTGTTAGCACCTGCACTCAGCTCTCTATACATTGCTTTATTCTCCAGCTACACATGCAAAACCCCCGTTTCTCCCTTGTTTAAACATGTTTTGATAATCCTTGGATTAGTTATAGCTGTGTTTAGAGCAAATCATTTAGGGACTTGAGCAGTGCTGCTGTGGCCTGATACTTGGCACTGTGTTTAAACCTCTTTCAGAACCTATTTGATAGTTTGTGGTTGTGCCAGTTGATGCTTTGCTGCAGTGTAAGTCAACAATAATGAGTTTTATGGAACTTGGAGGCCCAGGAAGGCAGGGAGATGTTGGGTTTTCATAGGTAATGACGTTTTTTAATAGCCTGGAGATTTGATGGCTGTGTCGGTATCAACTCGTATTCACTAGTTTTTTAAAAATCATCATGAAATTGCAGAACTTCCAAACATATTGCAACACAAATGTCGATGTTAATGATGACAAAATGACACAAAATTCAATTTCAGCACATTATTTTCATTGTGTTCTTACGAACGTAATTTTGGGATCAAATCTAGGCATTGTGCTCGGCGAAGAGGGTGCCGACATGACGAGAGCGTTAGTCTATTTTTATGAAATTGGGTGTGAGACTTAATATGTCAGATTTAAATCCTGTGCTGAGAGAATTGCCCCAGTCTGCAGTATAAACTCAGCCTTTCAGCCAATCACTAACTCCAGCAGGCAAAAACACAGTTCAAAGCCAAGTGCAGAGAGAGAGAGAGAGAAAGAGAGAGCGAGAGAGAGCTGCTTTCAGTTCTAATCTCCAGAGCCGCAGCTGTCTCTACCCCTCATCCCCTCTCTCCATTTCTGTCTATCTCCCTCCCCTTTATCAGCCGATGTAACCAGTCATTGCTCTCTGAAGTTTTTGCACTGCAGACTTCACAGGCTGCAAGGTCATCTGTGCAGAGGGGGGAGGCTGTCTGGCTGAGGGCCACTGGCCACCTGTAGCCGAATCATGCACACGACATACTGTAGATGCTGTATGTTCAACACTTGTTCACACGCAAACATGCTGTATTTATGTGTCAACATGTGCAGTCTAAAACCAAGTCTAAAAGCATGGATGCACAGCTTTGGGAGACAGTTTGAGGCAGAAGTTGCAGAGAAAATGATTATATAAGGTCTCAGTAGGAGGGATGGAATGATGCAGAGGGAGTCACATGGGGGGAGGGTTGTGGTGGTGCAGGTGGTGGTGGTGGTGGTGGTGGTGGGGTTGGACATACCAAACTGAAGCTGCGTTTGATAGATCCCCGAACTTCAAAGGATCTTCCTCAAGGGGGGAAAAGGCAGAGCTCTCTTGCTTTCATTTTTTTGGGTTTATGTAGGATCGTGAGATACTTTCAGGAGCTGTATGTAGAATAATTTAGCTCTGCCTTCATGTGCACTCTGCACCAGGGAAGCTTCTTAAGTTTGTCGAATGTTGCAATATTGCCTTTAATGCCTTAGCATTAAAATAAAGTTCTGATAACTTGCCTACAGTATATCTAAAACTCTAACACTAAGTATTTGTTGAATGTAAACAAAATTGTTGTTTTTCATCTTGTAAGGAATAAATGGTCAAACTTAAAGTAACAGTTAATCATTGTGGGAAATACGATTATTTGCTTTCTTGCAGAGAGTTAGATGAAAAGATGTATACCACTGATATGTCTTAATGGTAAATAATGTCACTGGAGTCTGCAGCTGTTTAGCTTAGCTTACCATAAAGACTGAAAACAGGGGGGAACAGCTAAGCTAGCTCTGCCCCAAAAGTAACAAATCCACAACTGTAAGAGTGGTATCAATTGTGAATGAGCATATTTCACAAAATGTCTAGTCCAGAGCTGGAGCCAGGAGGCAGTTAGCTTAGCATAAAGACTGGACACAGGGAGCCCCAGCTAGCCTGGCTCTTTCCAGCTGACTTATAAACAGGAGAGGGTCACGAAAGTAACTGCAACCCTACTAAGCTTTAAAGGTGCAGGTAGGTGTATTTTATGACTTTGAAAGAATCTTAGAAATTTGAAGAATCAAATCTAATCTTTATGCTAAGCTATTTTCTTCTTTGCTGTTCCTTCTTGCTTGGCTCATGAGAGTGGTATCAATTCTGTCATCTAACTCTTGGCAAGAAAACAAATGAACGTGTCAAAGTGAAATGTCATACTGTTAGCCGACCTACTTACCAAGGAATATTAAAAAAACACACACACACACACAATAAATAAATAAATAAATAAATAAATAAATATATATATATACCATGTTGGCAAGAAACACTGTGCATTGCAAGCAGTTTGAATCAGGACGGGACTTTATCCTTCTGTAGTCCACTTCAGAGTGTCCTTCATTAGTCTTGGGCATCAGCTGCTTCTGGGGGTCCCAGTCAGGTCAGTCAGTTTAGAGGCGGATCAGGTGATTCACAGGGTGTCCATGTCTGTTAGCCATCAGGCTAGCAGGCTATCATTTCACAGGGAGGCCACAGAGGGCAGTGCTAAGCGTGCGCTGGTATGCTTTAATCACTGCTCGGTCTCAACAACAGGCTGTACCTGAAAATAGCAAAAGTATGTAACTGATGGAGTTGGTGTATGTATGTTTATATTTTTAACACACAATCTCAAGGCGCTCATTTCAACAGTTCCACTGATATGCAGTTGTAAAAGTGAGAAGTGTGCTTGGGAGCAGGCCAGATGGCATTTGATGGTCTCGTTTCACCAGTAGTTCGTGAAGAGATAAGCTGTGAATGGACTGTGGAAGAAAAACGCCGTTCATATGATCCTGAGGAGTTCTTTTAAGAGGGGAAAAAAAACAGCAATCTCGCCGAAATAAAAGAAGAGAAAATGTAGTGGGAGACAAGACATGGAAAACTTTGGCATAAACCACAGCATTAAGTTGAAGTAAAAAATTTGAGGTGATAATGGTGCCAGGTTAAAAGTAAAGGCACCACAGTAATCACAGTTCACCTTGAGGGAAACAAATTTCATGACAATCCATCCAGTTGTTGTGGAGATATTTCACTTCCTGCGTATCATAAAGTCTGTGCCATCGCTACCTCCACTGCTCTGTTTACAACATCTTCAAGAAATACTGTACTTTTTGCAACCTTGCTCCAATCTGTGACAAATCCCCATGACTCAGGATTTTACTTGCCAGTACTGCAGACATAATATCTGTAACTTCTGTGTTTGGGAACATTTTTCTTTCAATGGGAAGATCAAAAAATATAGTTGGAATCACCTTTGTTCAATCCTGACAACTGTTTTGTTTTTAACCTTATGACAAAAATATGTTTTTATTCTTTTATATGGTGATTTTTAAGCTTTGAGAGAACAACACATGAGTGAGACTGTAACAATGACTTCAACTCATATCATGGTATATCTGACAATTGTCGTTGTGACTGAAAACCTTCTTTACACCAAATCGAGTGGATGATGTTTTTTTGTATCCAGTAGCTTTTTGTTTTTTTATAATGTGCAGCGGTTTTGGGAAAGTTCATACAATTTTTTTATCCATCAAATGCAAGTTGCTCAACTAAAGGTATTACAGTTTACACATATGAGTTGCAGCCTTGTTTGTGCTCTGTTCCCACATGACAAAATCAATATTTCTATCATGGGTCTTGGTTGCTGAACACCACATGCCTAACTTTATCTCACCTCCATTGATCACAGCATTCCTATACAGTATGTAGTAATACCATATATGAGGGATGATATTGCAGTACCATCGCTCATAAATTAAACATAGAGATTAAAGACACCATAGTGCTAATTCTTAGCTCCTGTTTCTAAAGAAGAATTCTCACTATCTGAGCTGCTGGCAGATTTACAGTCTAGATCAAGAGTATATGCGGCAGCAGTGAGCAGCTACTCAGACTTAGTGCTTCAGATCAAACTGATCTTCTGGTAAAAATATCGTCATCGTCAGCATGATGATGATAGCTCTGTTTTCATATTAGAGAAGGACATGGCAACACACCAGGCAGGTTGGGAGGTGGTTTTGTTTAAGTGATCATAACAGGTGTAAATGCTTTGCCACCATCAGAACTTTTTTTTCTCTCTCTGTCCACATGCCACCGTTAATGTCACCCTGTTCCTCTTTCGCTCTCCTCTTCTTTGTTCCCCTCTCTTTGCCTCCCTTAAACTTGTCCCTTCCTTCCATGCTTCCATTTGTTTATTCCTCATTCCAGTCTCTGATATACTCCCTTCCTCTCCCTTGGCTTTTCAATCCCTTCTTTTTTTTATCACGACTTCCACCTTGGTTAATGTTCAAGGACAGATGAAGCAGTGAGGGCTCCGGGTCTCCTCTGTCTGGCCTGTTTACACTCCCTTTCTTAACCCAGTCGAACTTGAATCTGCAGAATCTCAGTCATCATTTAACATCCCAGCGAACAGAATAAACTTTCGATAATGGTAAATAGCTTTGTGTTTTGTCCAACACATGTTAAAAGTCAAATCCACATTCTAAATACATTATAAGTATGGTGCTTATTTAGGAGCTTTTTATTCCTTGTTTCCCTTCTTTTGAGAGGACTTCTCGCTTTAAGCCCCAGATGCCCTCTGAAGAGCTGCTGGACACCGTACAGGCCTCCAAAATCCACTCTACATATTGATATCACAATGAAATCTGTTTGGATAGAGCCAGGTTTATGAAAGGCTTCCTTTAAGCACTCTCCATTCTCCAGCTAGCATGTTGCCGGCTTCACTGCTGCTATTCACTGAGGGATTGCAAACACATTAGAAATGGTATTACTCTTGACACTGGAGCTTGCACAACAGCAAGCCTCTTCAAGGTAATTGTTCTCAATGGGCTTTTTGAATGGTGTATGATTGCCTCCTTTGTGGATATACATGGTTCCTGCAGCAGGGTGCAGCTTAATGTAATAGATTTTATATAAACAGTGAATGGCTGGTGTTGAACATGGCAGGTGCTGCCTTATTTAGAGGTGCCTGCCCATTTCACTCTGTACTATAAGACACAGGACTTCATGTCTTTTCTCTAGTGTAACTGAAGATTTATATTTCCAAAATTGGAAAAAGTTTTTCTCCTCTAGCAAAAGACCCCCTGTGGTTTTTCAGAATGAATGAATTGTACATATTTGTTTCTTTCTGGGTTAAAAGCATAGAAAAAAAAATGTCAATTTTAAGTCAATATTCAAAGGAACATGAATAAATTTGAGTTTGAATGTTTCTTAAGGACAGTCACAGGTCTGGGCTGTTAAATTGTCTCCAGGATCATTTTTAATTACTGCCTGGAGAACACCCCCCTTCTTGGAAATATGGTAATACAGCAAGCATTCCTACAATACATTATTAATATGCACATTCAATAAAGGAATTATTTAAAGCGTTGCGCATGGTGTTTGTAACATTCATGGATAAGAGTTTGTGTTAATACAATTATTTTTTTATTTTGTAAATCAAATCCAGTTTGTATTTGTGTTAGCTCTTGTGTGTGATGGGTCCAGTCTTTTTTGCGAAGCAGATTTTTCTGCCCTCATTAAGATGCCTGATCAGAATGGGAGCCCTCCCCTCGCTCTCTCTCTCTCTCTCTCGCTCTTTCTCTCCCTCGTTCTAGTATGTTTTTTTGATGTGGAATTCAAAGTGCCTGCAAATGTATTTTTTATCTGGCACACATTTTGCTGAGCGTCCTGCCCAACCCTTCTATGCAAAGTGGGTTGAAGGAGAATAGTAATGACTTTGGCCTTATGGGGCTCTAAACGAGTGAAGTTCAAACGCAGCCTGTACATCACAGCACCTGTCAATCAAACCGAGCGAATGCCAGGTCTGCAAGCAGACGGAGCCAAAAGAGGGGATGTAGCGTGTGTGTCCGTGTGTGTGGTTTTGTCTTAATATATTCGTGGGGTCCGAAAACCAGGAGTCTACTATACTTGCGGGTTCTGACGGCTTTGCCCCACAAGTTAAAATGGCCAGTTGAGGGTTAAGACTTAGGGTTAGGGTTGTGATGTTTAAGGTTAACGTAATGGGGGCTAGGGAATGCATTATGTCAGTGACGCCTCCCCACAAAGATAAGTGTACAATGACGTGCGTGTGTGGTTATGTTCGCTCACGTGTGTCTGTGTGTTGCTAAGCCAGAGAGGTGGTGGTAGTGGAGGGGTGGGGCGGCGGTGGGGGCAGGGGGTGGCGGGACTAGTTGGAGAGATGGAAGGATCAAAGCACCCAGGGTTGGTGCAGTGCAGAACAGGCTGCTCCTCTGCATACCTCCCCTTTTGTCAGCTCTTAACTCCAGAGATGAAGGCTCTGGAAACCGTGCCTTACCATCTCCACCGACACACACGAGAGGCATTTTAAAATAGCACTGCTTATTCTGTCGCTTAACACTGAAACTGATCACTGAAAAAGGATAAGTCATGTGTGCGGATGTTTGTAGAAACTCAATGTGTTAAAGATGTGCTGATTGCAGCGCAGATCTCATTGCTCGACACCTCTTTAACACTTTTGGGCGTGTACATGCTGAAGGACAACACTGTATTTTTCACGCTACGCCACAGTTCCTTGCAGGGACCAATTACAGTTCAGGCAAGCAGCTCTGCTGGGACTAGCATGACATTTTAACCGTTACATTTGTTCGTTATGAGCTCATTCGGATTGCCGATAAAGGCAATATTTCTGATCCTCTTTTTGTCAAAGCTTTGCAAGTGTATAACAGACATCAGAGACATATCCTCAGCGCTGTCAGGAATCATTATTATCTAATACATGAGAGAAAGAGCATGTTAGAAGATATTGCTGTTTAGGGCCCAATTTAAACAGATAATCGCACCAAAGAGACAGGACAGCAGTGTCTTTAGGTAATTGTGTGATTGTCCCAGATTATTACCCACAATCCCTGATAGGCTAAACATCCAATGTAATATTCTTCTAACAAATGCAGTATAATAGAATATAATACAGAATGTGATGTAGGACAGTCAACTCGATTTGCCTCAGGGGGCTTTACAATTCAAGGATCTCAGCCCTTAGACCCTTGAATCAGATGAAGAACATGACAACATTACAGATACACGTGAATGTGAGGAACATGACTTGAGATAATGTGATGTGATGCCAAACCGATAATATGCCACACATGAAGAAAGAACAACTCTAATTTGTATGAATTTAATTTCTCTATTACTGTGTACAGTGATGCAAACATTAATAACTGAGTAGAATGACTCATATCCTGTCCTGAAATAGCCTTTTATTGCAGTGAAAATTTTCGCAGAGCAGTGCATTATAGCTACATCCAAATCCTGCCAACATCAAAAGTGGGCCGTCCTTATTTTTCTTGCAAGTGTGTTGATGCCTCCTTTTTAATTTATTTTTTATGCTCTTATGCGTCACATATCAATTGGAAACCACATTCCTCCCTACTTTTTTCTCTCTGTGTCCATCTATCTCTCTGGCTTCTTTCAGACCCTTAACAGATAGTGATTAGAGAGTACGTCTATATCAAATGCTGTGACCCACATAAGAATATCTGCTTTCTGGAGCTGTTGAATTGCATCTCCATATAACCGGCTGCTTTAAGCCTGGTTGAAGGGTAGTGTGGAAGGCTTGAATCTGTGGCTTATTAAATGTTAAGAAATAAATGAAAATTGCTCACAAGCTGAAGCAGAAAAAGCAGTTAGATTCTGGATCAGCCCTGTATTGTATTAATTGTGCGGCTGACTTGGATGACGTAAATGTTTGAAGCAGTTATTTTCAGTTTTTCTCTGATCATAAAATCCAGCCTTCTTCTGCTTTCATCTCCACAAATGCCATAGAACATAGCTCTGAATTTGTACAGTGCCTCACATTTCAGTTTTTTTTTTTTTTTTTTTTTTTGCCAAAAAAGATTTGCTTAAGCAGAGACCTTTCACATGCTGAGCCTCCTCTCATCTCTCACGGTAAAACCCCAACATCGTCTCAGCCTCATCATTGTCTTTTCATTAGCGTTGTGCTGAGGCAGGGAACAACCAGAGGGAATATTAATATAACGATCAAGATTTGCCAGCTTTGCTAATAATCACCATAACCTTTGGGAAAACAGTGACTCACCAGCAAACAATCATTTGACTACAAATCGTCTGCTGTCAGTGTAACGTTCTGTTGAGAATGGCACTTGGGGAATGAGTGGGGAAAATTTGACAGAGACGTGACAATACAAGTTGAGGCTGCGTGACAGATGATTTCAATCACTGAATTAAGCAGGCAGCCATTCCTTCAATCACATTCAGATGTATTCAGGGAACTGGGTATGAGCTTTGTTGGGAGAAAAGCAGAATTCAGGCAGTTTTCCATGGAAAATATTATTCACCAGCCATAACTTTGACTTTAATATGAGGTCTGGGCAACAGATGATATAGGCAGTGATACAGTTTAGCTCAAATGAAATGAGCAGGGTCTGTTCGTTTCAACAGATGTTTGGTCTAATTGGATTAACGTCATGGTTTCATATACATTTCTTTACTATTTGTGTAAATCTTAGTCAAAGGGTTTTTTTGTTTTGTTTTGTTTTTTTTAGTTGAACATAAACATTACCATTAAGATATAAAGCCATAAAGTAAACCATAAAGTCAGAGGTATTTGTAAACCTGTGAGTTTGGTTTTATTGGACATAAAGCAGAGAAGTAGTAAATGTGTTGGTGCTGAGAGAAAAGCCAAAAAAAAAGAAAAAGCTGCTCCACCAACAAATGAGTTGGACACGCTCTATAAATTTCTCAAATCTCGCCTGTTTGTGTGTGTTTAGGTTTGATGGAAACTTCAATACCAACGTCTCCAAGACCATCTGCTGTGATAGACTTTCCCCCACCGTTAACAGCCGAGCTTTCAACCCTGGACGAGACCTCAACTCAGGTTTGTCTCACACACACACACACACACACACACACACACATCAAATGTAGCACAAATAATTTTCTATTATCTGAATTGACCTACTTTAACAAATGAAACATGGATACACTGTTTACACCATTCAAACTTTAGAATCATTTCTTTTTCTCTTTTCTTTTTTACAATGGTCTCTGCACCAAATACGTATAATTTAACAGCAATTGCCTTAGCAACCAGGTTTGATGAAGTAGTATTATCTCTTCTATCTATCTCCCTCTTATCTTCTTAAATGTTAAAAAGGAAAGGACAAAGATCTAAGATGGAAATAATGAGCTGTGCTGTGCTCCCACACTCTCACTGTCTCTTCCATTCCATTTCCTTTCTCTCCCCGTTCCTCCTCCTTTTTTTTCACCCTTTGATTTAAGATATTTTTTTATAGCCTGAGATCAAATTCACTCTCGTTTGACTTTGAACTCATGTCTGTGGTTGCAATCAAGTAATGTATGTTTTTAACATCCTGTTGTGAAGGGCTTGGTTAGTTCTGTATCTCAGTCTTCACTTTACTTCAAGCAGACACTGCATCAGTTGTCACAATCACCGTACATATATGTAACCTCAACACACTCCTAACAAATCACTTGAGTAAGAGCAATGGAAAACAGTTTGATGGTGTTCTCACTGCTCCCGCAATCCATTTTATTGAGACTCCAGGTTGTACAAGCACATAGCAGAATATAACCATGTAAAAAACCCACATGTGTCTGCACCACATATGTCAGTCTGCATTTGATTAAGAAGAAAATGTACTGAACTGACTAAAGACCAGGCAAAGGCCAACTTTCCCCTGCTGCTTTTTTTGTTCTTTTGCCATCGCTTGGTTAGCAGTGTGCTCCTCCTGCTTCCAGGAAAGAAATGTCAAGCTGTACTGAATGCACACGCTCATGATGCGCAGAGTGTTTTAGCCCAGCATGCATTGTGCAATCACCTCCGGTTTTCTCCAGGAATTTGCATTTGTATCATTGAATGAATTGAAACTAATTCTACCAAAATCCTTGTCTGATTTCTGAAGTTATGTTTTCAACCCCCCTTTTCTTTAAAAAATGGTCAGATTGAAAGAATGTTGCCAAGAACTGCATAAAAATAATCAAGTTTCATTACCATGTTTACCACTCAGAGTCAGATAAAAATCTAGCTTCACACTCCACTAACACATTTCTTTTTTAAGTACATGAGGGAGAACTTTGCTCCAACCAGAGTTCTCCCAATTTAAGTCACCAAACTTATTCATGTTTATTCTAATATCTTATTCTGACCATTTGGTTTGCAGAATTTTTGGACAGTGCTGTATGACATAGTAGGAAGCCCTATGGTTACCTTATAGACTGAACTCAAACATGTCCAAATTCCAGGCTAGATCTTTGAGGGACTACCTAAAGGTGTCAGTATGCTTCAAAATGAATGCTCGTTGGATTGTTCAGCAGAATTTTGGATGTCAGATTTTTTGGGGGGTGGGGCTGCATCAGAATATTTGTAACTTCTGAAATCCGACAGTCACACCTACTTTACGCAGCGGTTGGCTAAGTGCAATGTCAGGAATGTACCTGAAAAGAGACTGGCCCACCGTCATCCTCGTTTGTATGAATCTTTAAGTCTTGCTCCTGTCTCTCACCACCCTCGAGTAAGGCCCTGCAGAACAGATAGAGATGCCAGGGTTGCACGATTGGACGAATATATCGGTCCTGGATGTTTGTTTTTTGGGGGGGTCCTTTTGGAGCAATTTCTCTAATTTTATTTTTGCTAATTTAATGCTGTGCCTCCTTACCAAATTCAACTTGGTAAATTATTAACCTCTACAGCGCAGTTCAAAGCGTGCGCTAATAGGAACAAGCAGTTGGGAGTTGGGCACATTCCTGTTGCACTGATTGCTGTCTTTCAAAAAACAGGGCAGTGATGAAGGGACAATTGACAGAGGACACGGTGAAGGTGCAGGCGCAGCACTCACCTGTGCAAATATATATCGGCAATAGCCGGTTGTTGGACCGACGGTGGTTGGTTGGGAAAATTTCAACATACTGCCCGACCCTAATAGATGCTTTTGCTTTTAGACGACTTTGTACTACTTCATGCTGGTTCATTCTGTACTTGATATTGTGATCACCCCACCACCACCACCACCACCACCACCACCACCACCTTCCCCTTTATACGGGAAACCTCCATCGGCATTTGTTCTTCCTCTGTCATACCATCGCTTGCCCCCACCACCACCACCACCACCACCATCACCACCATCACCATCTCCAACTCCTATTTCTTCCAGATATCCCAGCCTGCTCGTCTCTTTGCTAACCATTCATAATGACTGCCATTCATAACATGTCACCATCGGCGGGGTTTTATTTTCCTTACAAGCCAGTCACGGCGAGTTCAAGTTACCCCTCCGCCTCCCCTCTCCTCCCCCTGCCCCTCACACTCAGCCCTCCTTGACCCCCACGCTCCCAGCGTATTCATTCTCTCCCATTTGTCTCGGCCCAGTCTAAACAAGCAGCCACAGAGGGGAGGGAGGGAGCGAGCGGGTGAGAGAGTGAGGGATAATTGAGAGGGAGAGAATGATGAATGAAGGGGAAGAAAGGAAGGGTGAGAGCTGATTGAAATGGAGTAATTGTATCAAGACAGCATTGTATTCCTTCCATCTTCTCTCCTCTCATCTTCCATTTTGCTTTTTATTTTTGGGAGGAAGGGGAAGATAGGAGAGAGATGGTGGATGTGGGAGTCATCAGTAGTGATACCGGCAGGTGGGAGTGAAAAGACAGGTAGATGAGAGATGAGTGGTGTGGAGTGCTGTGTGATTAGATGAGCAGTTTGATCCATCTTCTCTCCTCCTTCCATTTTCCCTCTTTCATTTCCCAATCGGTTTCTCTTACTTGTTGTGGTTTTGTGACCTCCTGTTTGCTGTTCTTCATCCAGTATTCTCTCCGTCAAACCCTCATCTTCAAGCCTCACATGTCTTGAATTGTTCTTGAAGGATGCATTGCCTCACACACTGAACTCTATGTCTGTGCATATATGTACAAACATTTTCCAACTTCTCCATCAATTTCAGCTCCAACTTCAAAATGAAGATACACTTTGGCGGCTCTTTGAGTGCATTTTTCTTATGTTTCTGCATCATGGTAACGATCTTCTACTAGCATGCGATAGTTAAAGCGGCACATTAATGTATGGATATAAATACAGATGTATAGAGTGGGTCATTTGCGGATAGCCATGAGTAGTGAGGCTGTAGGAAATTTGGGTCCTATTTCTTGGCTTGTCCATCTGTTTCTGGGAAGATTTAAACATTGGTGGCAGAGTGGAGCACCGTGGCCTGACAGATGTATACAGAGCCCTTCTTCCACTGTCAACACAACTGAGTGGTTCCTGTTTATATGAGCCCCAGAGATGGATGGAGTGACTGGGCAGGGAAAAATATATGATGAGCGAGCTCAGTTCATGTGCAAGAACCTGCCGTGTCTCAAAAAAAGTAGTTCTTTGCCAAGTACATGTAGCCAGTGGTGCTTTTTTTTTGGTGCTGTTTATAATTTTTGGCAGTTGGATGATTTCACGGTTGTTCTGTAATTTATCTATATGCTTGTGTACGGTATATGCTTCATTTCTTTCAGATTTTAACGTTACTTGAATATTTGACTTTCAATTTCTTTTGGCTGGTAATATTGTTAGTAGGCTGGAAAAGGTGATTAATTCAATGTGATCATAAGCCAAGAACCACATTTTGGGATTATTTATAAGCAGCTGACATGCAAGAATGGCAAATCAAGCGTGTCAGGTAAAGACTGTAGACTTAATTAACAAGATATTTGATATCCAATTCCAGGTCATGAAAATCCCCATCTGACTCATATCAAATAGTCATCTAATTAGCAAAAGGCTTTGAATGCATACTACTGCTAATGAACTCCAGAAACCGCAAAGGATGGTTTATTAGAAGTGAGATTTTAAATGTTGGAACATGTGGCTACATCAAACCAAAACCTTCTCTTTGAAAAGATTATATTGGGCGGAATACAAGACCAGATTCATTTCTAACCAAAAAGGGGAAATGGTAGTCCTATGTGGCTAATAGGATTTAAGTTATGACACTAAACGGACAAGTGTTTGAAATTTCAATTTGTATTATAGCTAGATTTTCTTAACTCTTTGCCTTTCATATCTAATGTGCATCCTAACAGAATGTCTGATCGACTGTCAAGTGAAAAGTTATTTTAACAGCTGCATTGCTGTTTATTTTAATGAAGCCTACTGTGATGGCTACAGTCTGCTTATTCCCTCTCTGTCTCTCTTTTAGCCTGGTTAAAGGCCCGAAGTTTCTATTTGTGTCTCCCTAACTCACCCCCCCCCACCCCCCACCCCCTCCATCTCTTTGTGAAAGGCCGTTTTGTGTTGCAGTGAGCGGAAAGGAAGTTGCTGGCTTTGTGATGGGATCTCTGTGAAGATACTGTTTACTCTGTGACCCAGTAAAAAATCTGCCTGTTAGTGTTGAGCAAATACTTAGGCTCAGTGTCTCAGCAGAGAGTTTGTATTATAAGGCTGTTATTTCAGCTTTCCCCCGCAGTCACAGTTATGCCACGCGGATCAAAATCCGGTATCCAAATGAATGAAATGTACTGTACGCTTCCCAGTAGCCGAGTAGTTCAAACTTCTTTTTCCTCTTGAAGTTAATTTATTCTGCGAGAGGTGTGAGAGGGGAAATGCATTTACATGTGTATACTTTATGTCTAGCCAGAAAGGGATGTTTTTAATTCCTTGTCATGTCTGAATGGTCAGACTTGTATACACCTGCACTAGGTTTGAAAAGGCCAGAAACGGAAAACAATACACAAATGTTTGAGCGGGAAAGGAACGTTTGTGTGCAGCAGCTCACAAGATATTCTTTCTACTAAAACATGTTTTAATCCTGAAATGATTTACCTGTTTGTTCAGACAAAACAAAAAGCAAATTTTAGAGGCAGCACTATTGCATACACAGTCAGCTGAGAGACCTGTTTCGGCACGAATGCAACTTACTTTTTGTGTGGCGGAAATTTGCTTTCTGTCTGAATATGCATGACATGTTGATACCTACTTTACTGCATGTTCCCACACTCGACATAATACTGGCATTTTAACTGAAGATACCCAACATCACGTCCACCGGTTCACCAATGTGTAATATATTATTCCCAAATGTATATTTAGGTCAAGTTAAGTCAAGTCAGATTTATTTGTAAAGCCTAGTCTTATTCATAGTGTCTCAAAAGGCTTCACAATGTGCCTTCCAAACCCAGCCCAAACTATCTAAAAGGCATTAAGACAGTAAATGATACCAATTGTTTATCATGATATTAATCAAGTGTTCAGCATGAACACATAGTGTGTTTGTTTTTCACATATAGCCATGTGAGTGCTTTCTGTCACACACTCTTTATTCACACAGGATTCACAGTTGACCCCTGAACTTGAGAGGTCTCCTTCCCTGAGGAGGTTAAATCTGAGCCAAAGAAAGATTCAGTTACTCGTCTGTTTTCTGTCCTTCTCTTCTGACCGTCCCGTTTCCCATTTTATCTTCCCTGATCTTTATGCTCCCTTTTTCCTCGATCCATGTCCAATACGTTCTGCTCACTTATTTTTAATTGTCCCTGTTCTCCATGTGTCTCTTCCTTCTGCAGTGTTGGCAGACAACCTCAAGTCCAACCCGGGGATAAAGTGGCAGTACTTCAGCTCAGAGGAGGGCATCTTCACCGTCTTCCCCGCCCACAAGTTCCACTGTAAAGGAAGCTACGAACATCGCAGCAGGTCTCCAACAACCTCTCCTCTCTTCAAATCATTTGTTTTTTTGTTTTTTTTCTTTTTATGTCATTCAGATGAGTAAAGAGACATGATAATGAAGCTTCTGCCAACTTCCTGCCAGACATATCATCTGTCAGCAGGTATCACTCACTTAGACTCCTAGAGCAGACTGGCTGAGGTTAAAGCCACAACTACTCATTCCTGCCTCTTCCTCTCCCTCTTCCCTCTCCTTCGTCCTCCTCCTCCTCCTCCTCCTCCTCCTCTGTCAGTTGCTGTGGGGAGGCCCAGAGGGCATGTCGATGGCATGCAGCCCCCACACACCCTGACACACATGCCCTTGGCAGGAATGTGGCTCTATACCACTAAAGCCCACTGGAATTTCACACCTTCAGTGTTGTGGGTTTCTTTTTTTTTCTTTTTTTTTTTTCATGGCCGTGGCTGAAAGATGTCTCTTTCTCTCTTGTTTTTTTAAAATATATCTTTGCCTCTCTGTTGCCTTTTTTTCCCCCCAATCATTTCCATTGGACTTTTTTTTTTTCTTGCTGTTCGAGTCAGTGAGCTGGCATACGGCCATGAGAGAAATTACGTTGCCTGGCTTGGTTCAAGTGTGAATGAGGCTTTGTGAATATAGTGTTCCCCTTCTCCACCCTGTGTTACTGTCTCCTTGTCCAGCGGACCACACACACAGAGCCGCTGACCCCCCCACCCCTCTGTACCCCACCATGCTGATAATACATGTACAAACAGTAACAGACACCAAACATAAAAATAAAAATCTTTAATAATCTTAATAATATTTTACTACCTCAACACTACTATTGTAATTACCTCAGAATAATAGATTTAGACCTGTCATTATGCTGACGGTGAGCCACATATTCTGCTTTTTGTAAATCGGTTGTGTTGCCTTCAGAGGGTCATTCACTTTTTGTCATGAAAACATAAGAGGTATCTGGGTTTTTTTTTATATTATTACAGTTTTCAATGTAACAATGAGCCTATAGGGAAATCTTATTTTATTGTTCAAAAAGACATGGGCAGAAAGTGAAAAGTAAAATTCCCTTTTGAGCCTTGAAGACGTCCCATATAATTGCTGGAAGTTGTGCACACATGGTGCTGGATACGTAAGTGAGCAATGACAACGTGAAACGCAGTAGGCATTGAATCTACACCTAAAATGACAGTAAAGGGAGGAGAACCTCTTGTGAAAAGTGTAGCAGAGTGCAGGCCAGACAGGGAAAGACAACTCAGACAAAAGAGATCAGGGGAAGAAGATGAGGAGCGAGGAAAGAGAAGAAGAGGAAAAGACGAAGACGTTCTGTTTTATCAGCAGATTCACGAGACAGTTGCAGAGTCACGTTGCTGCTTTCGGTAAACATTCATTCCAGCTTATAGAAGACTACACTGTTTGTTTCCGTTGTTAATGCACTTAACTCTGTTTGTGATTCCTGTTAATTTCAGCATTTTATTATCACTGCACACTGTCACAGTCTGTGTTAATATTATCTTCAGTTTGAGGATTGTGTCTATATTTCTTTCTACTCCAGTATCTGATCTGGACACCAACCTCCGTGTGTATACATGTGTGTATTCCTGCAGGCCTGTGTACGTGGCTGCAGTTCGCCCCCAGTCTAAACACATCGTGGTGATGGTCGACCATGGAGCGTCTGTTACGGACACCCAGCTTCAGATTGCCCGAGACTCTGCACTCGTCATCCTTAACGCCATAGATGAACACGACAAGGTTAGTGGAAGGAAAGACACCTCATCGTGCTTACCTTGCTTTATTTATTTCCTTCTTTATTTACCGCGCACCATATCTGCTGAAATGCTTTGGGAAACGTTCAGCGGTACCAGTGGTAATCCCACTGCCTTGTCCTCTCGTCATCACTCCTCTCCAGATCTCCATTCTCTCAGTGGCGGAGACGGTGCGTTCCTGCTCTCTGGACCAGTGCTACAAGAGTCTGCTGTCTCCAGCCACCAGTGAGACCAAAAGGAAGATGAGCACCTTCATCTCCAACATCAAGGCTTCCGATGGCGCCACACAGCACGCGGCGGGCTTCCAGAAGGCGTTCCAGCTACTCCGAAACACCACCAGCCTCAGCAAGCAGGGCACCAGTAAGAGCCCTCCTAAACGATATTGTTAAACCGTGGTTGATCGTGCATGTCGTGCGTGCTGGTACAGGTTTTATTGCCTCTCACAGCTTTATCAACTCTCTTTGTCATCTCATTTGGTGTGAACTAATATGTGCGGTGTGTGCTCCTTCAGCGACAGACATGGTGATCATCTACCTGTCGTCCGGTATCACGTCTCGAGAGTCGTCGGAGCAGGAGAAGAGAGCGACGCTCAGCGTGGTCAGAGAGGAGAACCGACACCTTAACAACTCAGTCATGATCCTCACCTACGCCCTCATGAACGGTAGGTCACTCCTATTTAAGAAAGAGGGTGGTTTTTCGATTGAGGTTCACCTGGATTTGTCCACACCTTAAAAAATGGTTGTTTTCTGCTGCAAGACACGACTCACAACAGGTAACATTTTCTCCTGAGGCTGCTGATTTAATTTCTTGCTCTGCACATATCTAGAGCTTCGTTTTCTCTTTACTTCTGCTGGGAGCTGTTTGTGTTTGTTCGATATCCTTTCTCTCGGGTACAATGTGCTCCAGAGAAGACTGAAGGTTGTAGAGAGGTGCTCAGAAACCTCAAAGGCTTTTTGTTTCCATCGTGTGTGTGTGTGTGTGTGTTGGTGTGTGTGTTGGTGTGTGTGTTGGTGTGCCTGTGTGTTGGTGTGTATGCTTCCTCTTCCTCTTTCATTGTGCTTGCCCATGCATCTGCCTCCTCTAATTCCCACCTCCCTCTGCAACACACACACACGCACACACACACGCACACACGCACGTCTGCTGTGCATGCATTAGTCCACCATTAATACAAATAATTTTTGCATTGGAGAATGGAAATGAGGGACATCTAAGAGAGGAGAGAGTGAGACTTCAAAGGGCGTGCTGCTCACTGTGTGTGACTGACAGAGGACCTTGGCTGTTTTTAAAGAGCTCCATGATGAAAAGGATGCAGAAATCTGTCGCCCTCCGAGTTTATTAGCATTGCATATCCAAAAAACATTTGTTTTGTTGCTAACGCTGTTGCACACAGCTGAAAGGCCCACTGTGGGTTGTGTGCGTCTTAGTCCCTGCATCCCTTGCCAAATGTGAAGTGCTGATTGTTGAAGGAGATCGGTGGTCTCCTGGCAGGAGAATACAGAGTTGTTTGTGTGTACATTGATGAGGTGCCTGCCCCCCCCTCACCACAACAGTGTATGTTAGCCTGACTAAAATGCTGCCTTGTACCTTACAGTATGTTTTCTATTAGGTTCTCCTCCTCATGTGGTCTACCTGCTTACTCTTTGCATTTAGAACATACCTGTGTCTTTCTATTGATGATATAGTGTATAAAATGTGATTTTAAAAAAAATTGAAAAATGCTCACCACCTTTTCACAGACCCCAAAATGATGTCTTCACTTTTGTTTTATCTGAAAAAAACAAAACACTTTCACATTTGAAAAAGCTTGAGCCAGTTATTGGTGTATTTATCTGGTAAAATGACTTCTGCCAATTTCTTCTTTCAGCACTTTTTGAGATTTTGATGAGTTGATCTGATTGTTGGACCCTTCATCAGAGATCTCCGAAGGCAGCAGGTTTCACTGCAGTCAATTTCTCTTCAGTCCGGTTTACTTAAAGGTAACCTGTGGAGGTTTTGACCAGCAGTGGGAAAGGCTACTCCCGCAGATATGAAAGTGAACAGAAACCCGTGCTGTCAGCAGCTTTCCCCTTTGTGTTCGTTTGACATTGCCACCCATGACGACATGGCACCCGTCAGTCGCCCACAGCATGATGATCAGCAGAGCAGAGCCTTGGCATTAGAAAGGGATTCTGCTGTAATCCAGTCAATGATTGGATACTGGCAAACATTCTATGCTCTATCCGTCCTAATAGGTTGTGGGATGCCAAATGTTCCAGGTGACAGCTGTAGGGGCCAGCCGTAGTCATCCGTTCTCCCCTAAATGACCTTATGAAGCTTGGAAAGTTAAAGTCTCCACCATATACAGTATTTTCTTTCAAGTGAGGAGGGATTTATTCCTGTTGTGATTTCTCAGCGTGACAGATGAGAGTTGGGTCTGGCAGATGCATGGGATTGTATGAATAAAGCCTATAGAGACACAGGATGACAAGTCAGAGCCTGCGTGCGTGAAATATCTCTGCTGCTGACGTCATATCAATGTGGGAAATCCATGTGGCAACGTGTAGTATGTGCCTTGATTAATGATCCCTTTTAATGCGAGCCTCTTGCTGCTTGACCATGTGAACTGCATGAGTTTAATTGTTCTCAAAAACACACCTCTCCTCTCAAAGATTCTCCATGAGTTCAGCCTGAGTGTGATTTCTCTTTCTCTAGCTCCTTGAAGGAATTGTTTTTTACAGCTAGAGGGGAAAGAGAACTGTGTTTCCTTTTATAACAGGAATTTGAGTCATGCGCTCTTTAGTGAAGAGCTGTTCCCTCTTTTTACCTCCCTGTCAACCACTCCCTCCTCTTTTCATTTGCACAATCACCCCATTCAATAGCCCTTTAGCTATGCCATCAGTTACGGATTTGCTTTCAATATCCCCGCTTGATTAAATCAAACAAATTCCGTCGTCGTCTCTCCCTCCCCATCCTGAACTCATTCTCTATCCCATTCCCTCCTTCCTAAGAGGGAGTAACGGGCCTGAAGGAGTTGGCCTTCCTCAGGGACCTCGCAGAGCAGAATTCGGTGAAGTACGGCGTCGACAGAACGGCAGACCGATCCTCTTTGGTGTCGTCATCTGGATCAGTGGGAGCCTCGGTGATGCCGGTGGTGAAGGGAAGCATGATGGTGCTGAACCAGCTGAGCAACCTGGAGACAACAGTGGGCCGCTTCTACATCAACCTGCCCAACCGCATGATCGACCTGGCCCGCTTTAGCCTGCCCTACGCTGACCCCATGGGAGACGGTGAGTAGTCTGGACCCAGCTCGACCGCAGTTACTTGGGGCTGTTAACTCAACATTTGTCACGTCAGTCAAAGAAACACACAAAATTTAAGAGCCATACATGTGTAACTGTGTCAGTTGCATACTGACTTGTTGCCATTTTTATTCAGTTTTTACAATATTGTGCTAAACGTTTTAGGCACTTAAAGTAAAGTGAGAATGCTTTTAAAAATAAATAAAATTAATTAAATTTGTGTGATCACCTTTTGCCTTTAAAACAACACCACTTCTCTTTGGTACGTTTGTGCAGACTTTTGTTGAGATCAGGGCTCTGCGGAGGCTGTACCATCAGGAGAGTTTCGGGCTAGATGTCTGTAGAATTAATTTTGGACCGATCATTCACCTCCATGATAGTATTATGTGATGGTGGATAAGAATCTAAACATCTAAAGTGCCTAAAACATTTGCACATTACTGTATTTTTACATTTTCACTGCTCTGGCAGCAGAAGAAGATGTTGGTATTCTAAATCCAAAACTATGGTTGGCATGGTGTCTTTTCGGGAGCTGTCATCACACATGCGGGAGCCGATTCTAAAGTCTGGAACAAAGCTAATAAACACTTTTACTCGACTGAGTTTGATTGAACTACACAGATATAAATGAAATTAACCCTATAAAATAAAATGGTTAACACAAGATGAGTTTGTATAATCAATGTGAGCTATTGTATGAACTGAAGTTAGATTCTTCTTCTCCAGGATTTATTATGACTGTGAGCCGGCCGTGTTACTTTGGTAACCTGCTGCTGGGCGTGGTCGGGGTGGATGTGAACCTGGCCTACATCTTAGAGGATGTCACCTACTACCAAGACTCACTGGCTTCATACACCTTCCTCATTGACAACAAAGGTCAGTCGCATGAAAACGGAAAGTGGTTGTAACCATCTCCGTTGTTGTCGGGCTCCATGACACGCACGCTCGTCATCACAGAAGAATTGGCAGGATTATCTACCGCCGCCATTTTTTTTTTTCAACTTGTGGTCAGCGGCACTAACAGCAGGTGTTAGTAGATGTATTAGCAAGCAAAGCTTTAAATTGTTACAGCCTGTTCTCTACAAAAAAGTTTTCCCTAGGTTATACAAACAGCAGAATAAATCAAAGTCACTCATTGCCTGTTGCTGAGATTGCCTAAGCCAGTAACCAAACAAACATGAGGAAAAATCAGTGCAGACTACAGCTCCGACAGACTCCAGTGGTATCAATCTTCATTAGTCACGGACTTGCAGAAACACTCCAAATAGTTGGAAAAGAGCGCGTTTTGGCGTTCTTGTTTCACATACAAGGGGAATTACACTTTATTTTGTCCTTCTCAACTTCCTCCACGTCCATTATCCCTTATTAGACTTAATTGACGTCTTCTTGGTAGCACTGGCACTTCTTTGGCATTTCATTCTCGGTTGAGCCATGCCTCAGCGCGTTGCCACAGTGCAGGGCGGTAGTGCTCATGTCCGGTCTGGGTTTGTCTTGGCCCCAGCTGAGGGGGTCTTGACAGAACCGCCGGTGCTGTACACTGGTGCTCTGTGGGCCTGTAGACAAGTGTCATTAATGGACAGATAGTTGTAGGAAAAAAAAGGTGACACTGCTCTTGGTGACATTGTCTTCCTGCCCGGTTGACGGGATAGCTGCAGCAAACTAAAAATCAAAACTAGAAATAAAGCTGTAACTTTTTTTGAAAGCTGTGAACTGGATTTTTAATGCATTTGCAGCTAACACACACCTACACTTTTATACGTTTAATAGAGTTGTTTAATAATAGTTGTTTTCAATCCAAAAGTGTAAAGGGAGAGCCAATGCAGAACTATTTGCTCCAGCCTGTTGTTCAGAAACATGATCCAAATTTCAGTTGCAGTATTTCTCTGTCTTTCCGGAACACACTCTGCATCTGCTGCTGCCAACACACAGGTGAAAATGTACGGTGTCGTAAGGAGGAATGTCAGTAATGTGAAGGGCAGAGTTTGTGGAGTGCTCGCAGGGTGTCTGATTTTCACACCTTTGTGGATAAATGTGCCTCTCACCTTGTATTTTCTACCTTTTTAAATGCCACCCCTTTTGAAAACTGTAAAATAAATAAACCTAACTAACTTGAAATGTTACGCAGGGGACACATTTTTACTGGAAACTAAAACTGCAATAACCAGGCTTGATTTGTAAATGGTTTGGAGCCTGGGAGGCTGAACTGTGGTGATTAAATGCAAGAAGGAGGAAGGAATAAAAAAAAATTTAAAAAAATGCATAAGCTGAAGAGAATGGCGGCAGAAGTTTCTGAGGAGCTTAGAGGAAGGCTAAGGTGAAGATTAAGGACAGGTGGGAGACGTTTAGAGGTGAGGTAAAATGTGGTAGAGGAAAGTCATAAAACATTCAGAATAAATGACATGTACTCTCCTGGACCTGGAGTGTGTTCATCATCAGAATTTTTCAGAATTAAAGTTAATTATTGCGAGTTAATTTTTGCAGCTGCGCGAGTTTTGTTCCTCTGCTGCGCTCATTCAGTGAGTCTCTTTTTTTCCCTTTAAAATGTTTATTATTGTAATAAATATGCCATCAAATTATAGCTTATTACTGCACCGTGCTTATTAGTGCAGCAACTTGGTGAACACTGACAAATGACTACCATTAAAGTTATTAGCTGGCATTTAAATTGGCTGCTGCCAATTAGAGTTTACGTAAATATAATTAGGTAAATATGCCGCTGACAAGTGGCTTCTGAGGCTAAAAATAGTGGATGAGTATTAGACATATATTTGCATTTAGTTGATCTTATTCATCGACTTCATGAGACTGTATGTGCATTAAACAAGCCGCTACCTGAACAGAATTACGTAGAGATTTATGTATGACAAGCACTGCAGTCAGCTGTATTCATTAAGAACAGAGATGCCTTATACAGCAGATTAAGAGTGTGATTCACCACACCTGCTGCTACTTTGTTAAATACACACACACTCTCTTTTTCACTAGACAAACACAGTGTATTAGAACTGTGTAAAAAAAAAAAAAAAAAAAAAAATGTTGTTTGTTGACTCCCTTCAAAACAGATGGGCTTTTTATCCAGTTTTTCTCGAGGGCTTTTTGGCTCCCAAAATGATTCCTGCTGCTGTTAGGAGCTGTGTTTATCACAGCACTACCCTCCTCAGCACTGTGTTGGAGCTCCATTAGAACAGGTTAAATGTTGTTGTTTTTTTTACTCAGTGAAATTTTAGATTTTGGAGATTAAAACAGAGCATTGTCCACTTTGATTTATGCTGTGACATTGTAGCATCAACAGCTTTATATTATTAGATTCAAATATCAAGTGTTGTAATGGTCATGGCCTATACATTGACATGCCTAACTAACACTTACTATGCTCTTTCAGTGCAGTTCTACTTGATCTCCTTGCACCTATTAAAAAGATGTAGTTGTTGGTACTTAGGCCAGCGCTTAGTGTTGTCCCTCACTTGTAGGTCACTTTGGATAAAAGCATCTGCCAAGTGAGGAAATGTAATGTAATAATGTAATGTGTATACTGCCTAAAGTAAATTTCTTTGCGATTGTGATCCATCTACCACCCACAGCTGGTTTTTGGGAGAGCCGGCAAATGTCTAAATTTATCAGGTGTTACAAACAAATAAGAGTTTGTAATTCCACACTCCAAAATAGGAAGAAGCAGGAGATTTTTCCTCCCTTTGAAATGTTTCACACTGCATTCAGAAAGTCTTCAGACCCCTTCAAATTTTTATTTTTTACATTTTGTTATGTTGCTGGTTCATAACAGTTTGTTGTTTTCATGAATTATGAAGATCCAGTTTTTCTTTTACCGGCATGTTTTTGTTTCTGTCTCAGTATGCGTGAGCGGTATTTAACGATGCTGCTGGTGCGAACTTGTTTGATTTCCCAGGTTACACCCTGATGCACCCATCGCTGACACGGCCTTACCTGATGACAGAGCCTCCCCTGCACACTGACATTATCCACTACGAGAACATCCCAGGATTCCCTGCTGTCCGACAGAACATCCTCAGGTAGGAAATTATCACTGAATTAAAGCTATTGATACAAATATAATATATTTCGTGACTGATACATGCTGTGTGTTTCTTGCAGCCTCCCCCTGGGCAGTCAGGTCATCGCTGTTCCAGTCAACTCCTCTCTGTCCTGGCACACCAACCGGCTCAGGGACAACAGCAAAGAGGCATACAATGTCAGCTACGCCTGGAAACTGGTACGCGATGGTGTAGACAGCTGAGACAACATTTAGTTTCACTGTCTCAACATTTTGCCTTCAGCCCAGATTGGACCACAAACTCTTTCCTCTGTATTTTCTGCTCGCAAAAACACACACGTAAGAAAACTTGCATACATTTAAAAGCTATTTGCAATAAGAAGTCCTTACATACAGTAGTACACGCAACATCATCTTGTTCTTATAGCAAGAGCATGCCTGCAGAGGAGTCAAACAAATGATGCAGTAGGATACAGTATTTTTCTTGCCAGAGAGTAATTGTAAATTTACACATGTGAAGATGGAAATTATAAACTGGCAGTTGCTTATTTTTTTCTTAATTTGTCCCAAAAGGATCATATCTGTGAAGCAGAACACACTCAATACCAGAAACAAATGATCATCTTTGGCTCAGGGCCAGTGAGGCTTTATCATGCTGGGATCATAACTCACTCATATACTTTCTCTCCAACTCTTCCATTTCTGTCCATAGCTCTTTGTTATTACTGTACCGCTGTCTAAAAGCGGTATAGAGATTTATGTTCCCAGCCTTTGTGTCTCCACTAAACCCCCCCCCGCCAACTTAAATCAGTTGGTGTAATAAAGACCAAGTGCTCCCACACCCAGAAACTGTCTATCCCTCCGATCTGCTTTTCCTCTCAGGGCTTGAAGTGTCGTGTTTTAGGAACAAATGGCATCAGGACAGCAATAACATCACGCCATATTGACTCTTTTTGCTTTCTGACATTTAAACTTTTGGCAGGAGCAGAAATATCACACTTAATTCAGGCATTTCACTTTTAGCCTTTTTTAAAAAGCTTTTGACATTTTGTTTCTTTTTTTTCCCACACAGGCGAGTTCAAACGCGTCACCTTTGCCATGAGTTTGGCAGCTGTCTCGGTTTTTTAAAATGAACTTTCCAGAGCCAGTAAAATAGTAAATTGCCTGAGAGAGCATCAATCCAAAAGAGTTTGTTGTTTCCCACACCATTCTGTCCTTTTGTTGGCCCGATGATATCAGGTCATTCATTTATGAGTAGTTAATATTAGTTAACATTCTTGTGATTGTGACCAGAATTAAGATTTGAAGCTAAGGCCATTTTCCCCTGTTTCCTGTTCAGGGACCAGAAGCTCCTGGATCTTTCTGAAAGCTGTTTACTGTTTGTTTGACAGTTTGCATGATTTAATAACAAGGTCTCAGAATTTAGCAGCAGACTGGTGCTGCATGGTTTATTTAGAATCAGTTGGGTGAAAGCAGTTGTTAAACTGGAACATTTATCTCCTCTGGAAGATGCCTGCAGCCTATAAAACACCAGCTCTGATGTCTGACACTAAACACTGGAAAAAAAAAGAAGAGAAGACACATAGGGATGGAGAGTGTGTGTAATGTCACGGTCTCTCTGGCGTCTAGTTTGGACAAAATATGTTGGAGTGGATCCTATAAATTACATTAACAGCCTGTATTTTATTCGTAGGCTCGCCATGGTCACGGAGCATGTTCTTGGGGTGAAAGTTGTTTTTTATCATGAAAATGAACATACTTACAGTCAGGGAGGGTAACTGTCCTCCTGTCCTGTCTTGTCCTCTAGGTTCAGGACACGTCGTTCATCCTGTGCATTGTGTACGTGCAGCCTGAGATCCCAGTAAAGCAGCTGAAGAACCTGAACACAGCTCCCAGTTCAAAGCTGCTCTACCACCGTTTAGACCTGCTGGGTCAACCCAGTTCCTGTCTGCACTTCAAACAGCTTGCCACTGTTGGTAAGAAAAGCACCACATCCAGAGACCTGGACTAATGTACAATAACTTCAACTAATAACTTTATTTCCAAACTTTTTTTCCCCCCGTAACCAGCTTTAAAACATTGATTCAATTGAACACCTCTCACTGTCTCTCTTTCCCAGAGTCCCCCACAGTGATGTTGGCAGCTGGTAGCTTCTCCTCTCCCTATGAGCACCTCAGTCAGCCAGAAACAAAGCGTATGGTGGAGCACTACACCGCCTACCTGAGTGATAACACCCGGCTCATAGCCAACCCAGGCCTCAAGGTACACAAGCACCCAAGCCTGGAAACTTACATATGAGTCGTGACGAAAACCAGCCTGGCAGCACACACACTCAAAAGCAAGAATTAATGTTGTTTACCTGACAAACATATGGCACACAGCCATCCCAGCGGTCAGGTTACAGGCATGTACACAAATATTCCCGCATGCAAATATGTACAAACACTATTAAGCACAATTTATTTGCCCCAAGACAGTTTTTTTTTATGTATGAGTTCTTTTAATGCACCTTTTACTTCTGTTCCATCTGACAAGCATATCTAGATTTTTTTTAGGCTGCTTAAAATTCACAAATCTTAAACAAAGTTCTGCATCTTTAAGTCAGGGATAAACACCCACGTGGTTTTGGCAGTCTGTGTGCATTCCTGTCCTGGGGGGAGAAGGGGGTTAGAGTTTAAACTCTAAGCTTCAGTCCCAGCTCTGATTCCCAGGCTGGTCTTAAAGGCCCCCTCCAGTGACCTGATCACCTCTTTCAAACTTTGAAGCTTCTATGAAAATGGTACTGAGATGTGATTTTTCAGGGTGTTTTTCAGGGCTTTAGGACTTATGAAGTCCAAATTTATTCCTGAATACTGGTTGCCTAAGGCTTGTTATTTGTGATTTCTTGATCAGAATGATCGTATATCTTACAATGCAGTACAATAAGTTCAAGTTTAGATGCAGCATCATTGTGCCTGTTTCAAAACAGGATGAACTTTTTTCTCATATTGTTTGTGGTTTGACTGGAAGCCAGAAAGTTTCCCAGAGTTTAAGCAGACTTACATCTCAAGCTAACCCGAGATTAAATCTCTTACTTCTCCTCTCCTCCTCCCTCCTTACCTCTTCCTCCCCTCCTTATCTCCTCTCACCTTTCTTTCTACCCTCAACGCCTCTCTCCTCCCTCTGTCTGCCTCCATCCCTCCATCCCCGCTCCTCTGCAGTCTTCTGTCAGGAACGAGGTTATGGCGACCAGTCACGTCACGGATGAGTGGATGACACTAATGGAAATGAGTAGCCTCAACTGCTACATTGTGCGCCGTTACATAGCAACCCCCAGTGGGGTGCTCCGGATTTACCCAGGATCGCTGATGGACAAAGCCTTCGACCCGACCCGCAGACAATGGTGAGGCTTACTTTGGAGGGTGTGAAGAGGGGGAGAAAAAGAGTGAAGGTGTGTGTGTGTGTGTGTGTGTGTGTGTGTGTGTGTGTGTGTGTGTGTGTGTGTGTGTGTGTGTGTTTTAGGGAAGCAAAAGGATTTATGAAAGAGTGTTGGGTAGAAAGTAGTTAAAGGGAATGAGTATGTGTCCAAACTGCAGGTGCATGTTTGTGCTTAATGATCTACTGCCTTTACTGTGTTCAATCCGGTTAAGGTTCCTCATCAAACTGTTGAATTGTAAGGGGCTTTTATAGTTCAGCCTACAGTATAATACATTTTTTCCAAAGTAAAGTAAATTGAAGTCAATTAAGATCATCAATAAATGACAGTTTGTGTGCAGTCAAAACCAAAACTAATGCACCAGCAATGCTCGGATTTCCCCTCAAAAAGTACAGTTCACATTCTCAAATGTCCCGGGGTTGAATGAATGAAAACCTGTGAAGCATCTTAAAAAATGACCTCATTGACCTCTTGTTAGTCAGGGAAAGGGTATGAGATGGTTTTAACTATGTGAGATAACCCCCTGCCTGTGTGATGTGTTGTGCAGGTACCAGCATGCTGTGGCTAACCCTGGCCTCATCACCTTCACGGGGCCATACCTGGATGTGGGTGGGGCGGGATACGTTGTCACAATCAGCCACACCATCCACGCCTCCAGGTATGTGTGCTTTCCCCACAATAAACTTCTCTGCCATGAAACCGTTTGACCGGTCTCTTCCTGAAGTTTCTGTTTAATGGAAGTATACACTTAAGCATTTTCATGGTTGAATTTGGGTGATTTTTTTTTTTTTACACTTAGGCAATAAAATGATCAGCTCTCCTTATTAGATAATTGCTCATCAACAGATTCATTGTTGTTATGAGCCCAGACATCATTGTGGGCAGTTAGGATCTCAGCCCGGAAATCACTTCAGCCAGATCTCACCATCTCTGAAGAGAGGAAATAATTTGAGGGAAACTAAAGGAGACCATTGACCAGTTTTGCTTGGGGGCTGTGTAGTGAGTGACATAATATTCTTCATCTGAATAGTCTGGGTTCAGTCACAGTTATCTTCAAGTATGTGCTCTTCCAAAGTCCCCTCGGGCGAGTCATTGTATTCCTACCAACTGAAGGAAGAAGAGCCAAATAACAAATTGAGTGTCACACCACGTCCCTTCGGCCAGTTTTAAAAGTTATAGTATAAGTTATAGCAGTGATGTTTTCTACACAGCCGGTGCGAATGGGAGGATTGGAAAAGTCTGTGACTGTCGCTGAGATTAGCATGTTTATGTTTCTAGCTCAGTGACCTTAAAGTGCAACTCACCACAATGGCCAGCGTCACTGTTTGCATCCGCACAATAAGAACTGTTTACCATGGTCCATGCAAATGTTCAGTGTACACACAAACAGTCAGTATCAGCATGTGATAAACCAGGATTAGTGTGCTGTTGTGTGCTGGCTCAGTGAGCATACAATCACGCAGCCTGTAATCTGTAAACACAGATTTACAGACCGTGCAGGTGTATGTGTGTGTAGTGTGTATTTTGTGTTTGAGTTTAGGCGGGATTTTCATTCATGTTATCCTAAAGGTCTGCAGAGTAATGAGCCATACACTTTCAACATGCAGCTCACCACACAATCACAGCAAACAGTGTCACAGATTTTTTATTTTATTTTTTTAAAATAATTTCTTCTGTCTGTTACTTTTCTCTGGACGTCTTCTGCTCTGTCCTCTCTGCTCTTTCTCTCTCTCCAGCTCTCAGATGGCTCCTGGTTATGCAGTCGCAGTGATGGGCATCGACTTCACCCTTCGCTACTTCTATAAAGTCTTGCTCGACCTGCTGCCCATCTGCAACCAGGACAAAGGCAACAAGATCAGGTAAAAGAATGAATGGATGTGATGATCGGACGACCGTCTCTTGTTCTGTTCTTCTCGCTTCTTTTCGCGATATCATTGCTTCTTTTTCAGTTTCTTCTTCTTGATTTCCCCCCTGATTGTCTTTTGGGGTGGCAACATTTCTGTTTTACTGAGCAAGAATTCAGCTTCCAGAGAGATCAAGAAGAAAAAAAGAGAGAGGGGGAAAATGAGATAAGCTGATTATCACAGCATTCCTGCTGGAGATGTGGCGTTGCTGCTGCCTCAGTCCTACATACTTTCTCCAGCTTTAATGTCTCCCTTTTTAATTTTTTCTTCATCTTTTCTTTTCCACCCCCTCCACTTCCAGTCCCCTCTCTCTCTCTCTCTCTCTCTCTCTCTCTCTCTCTCTCTCTCTCTCTCTCTCCTTCTCCTTGATATGCTCTCTCTGTTGGTGTTCTGAGGCCATATAAGACAGGATTAGCTCAAAGGGGGTGTGGGGCGGAGAGGAGCAATATTTGGCAGGAACAGAGGGAAGCAGAATGGAGCTGTATTATACATATGATTTAAGCTGAATTTAGCACTGGGAAAAAAAAAATTTAAGGATCCAAACAAATAATCGACATATATTCTTTGAATTTATCCAAACTGTTCTTCTGCCGTTAAACCTTAAAGAATTAAGAATCACATTTACATTTGTGTGTGTATATTGCAGGTGCTTCATAATGGAGGACAGAGGCTACTTGGTAGCACATCCCACTCTCATTGACCCCAAAGGTCATGCCCCTGCAGAGCAACAGCACATCACACACAAGGTAAAGCACCCAGAGACAATTACACAGATGTAACACAACCACACACAGTGTATCAGTCACATCAGATATAAATAAACCATTCAACGTTCCTTTCATTCTAAACATGTCCTTTACCGATGGCCAAACATTAGAAACTGTCGCCTTCTTAATATTTCATTCCTCAATTTGTCCTTCTGTTTTCCTGATGGCAGGAGCCTCTGGTGGCTAACGACATCCTTAACCATCCCAATTTTGTCAAGAAGAACCTGTGCAACAGCTTCAGCGACCGCACCGTGCAGCGCTTCTACAAGTTCAACACCAGCATCGTGGTAAGTCAGAGACGCACAGAGAGACTGGATGTATTGATGGCAACACAGGAGACATACAGACACACACAGGCTCCTCACTCCTCAAGGCCTTTGTAAGCAGTATGTTAATATTTGATAGTATAACACTGCTTCCTAGTGGTGACCATTGGTGTCGCAACCATGAATTATTCCTACACTATTAAAACTGCAGTGTAGTGTGCAGTGTGTAGTTAAGGAGTCTGAGAGTATGCTGTATATCCCAATTTAAAAGGTGTACTTTTATTGTTTTTCAGCACGTCTTCATTTCCCACTTTTAGGTTAACAAGGAGCAGCTTTAATATAATGTCACAAATTCAAATCTGAGTTTGTCTAAATACTTCATGTTGCTTACTGGTTACTATACTGATTTCTTGTTTATTTATATGCTCATAGATTGTTTTGTTCCTAGATAGATCCTAATGTTTTGAATTTTTGGTGAACTGGGTTTTAAATAGGATTATAAAGTACTATAAATTTCCAGTTCCCCCATGGGATGATGTGTTGATCTCTCTCTCTCTCTCTCTCTCTCTCTCTCTCTCTCTCTCTCTCTCTCTCTACCTCTACCTCTACCTCTACTCCAGGGGGACCTCACCAATCTGGTCCATGGCAGCCACTGTTCAAAATACCGTCTGACCAGAATCCCTGGTACCAACGCCTTCGCCGGTATCGTCAACGAGACGTGTGACTCTCTGGCGTTCTGCGCCTGCAGCACCGTGGACCGGCTCTGCCTCAACTGCCACAGGTCTCTGCTTTACCCACACACCAGTGAGGGATTTACTGTTAGATGATAGCACTTGGGAAATATTAAAGAACAAGTCTGATTTTGTGCACATTTGTTAAGTAAAGCTCCAGATATGACAGTATACTGCAGCTGCAGAGTCATCACAGATTGTGTGAATTGTATTTACAGTCACATCATGCAACCAAACAAAAACTCTGCTAATGAAGCGTTACATATGTGGACAGAGCTCATGGTATATGTGTCTTTCAGGATGGAGCAGAATGAGTGTGAGTGTCCATGTGAGTGCCCTCTAGAAGTCAACGAGTGCACAGGCAACCTCACCAACGCTGAAAACAGGTCCGTACTGAACCGCATAGACACTACATTTATATCCGCTAATATTGCTTTGCTCATGAGTTATGCTTAATGATGTAATAGGGAGAAAAAAAAAGAAAGGTAATTTGGAGCAGGCAGCATAGAAAAGTGTTCACCTTTCAGATGATGCCTGTGGACTGTAGCAGTAATGTAGCCCTGAGGTGTAGTCACATCCACATTGTCTCTTAAGTGCTTGAAGGGTGTCTAGCTGACTTCCAAAAAGCAGGGCACATAATAACAGAGGCCAATGGGAACTAACAGTTTTAAATACTAGCATTTACTTTCTATTAAAATCTTTGTTATTCGTGTTAATTTTACTATTTTGTTTGATTTGTTTGAAACCCCTTCACTGGGGATACTGATTAAGGCTACAAAGAGTTAGCATGCTTGGTGTGAATGTTGGAGCATACCAGGTTATGCTGAGTTGCAGTACTCTATTACTTATGTCTTCAATGTAAACAAGCTTTCTATCAGTAATATTCAGCACTAATGACCGAGTTTCAGTGAAAACGTAGTCTGTAGTCTCTGTACCTGACTGTCTTGAAATGCGTCCCTTTCATATTCCTGTCCTTATGAATTTAATTGTGGACACTTGCGTGCTTCAAACACCTTCGGAGCTCTGTAAATGTTTGTTGGTGTTTCCCTCTCTCTCTCCCTCTCTCTCTCTCTCTCTCTCTCTCTCTCTCTCTCTCGCTCTCTCTCTCGTTTTATCTGTCTGTCTTTTCCTCTACTGTTTTTGCCACTCTGTCCATCATGCTGTTTGCCTCTCACATCTCCCTCTCTCTCTCTTGTTTTACCCACCTCCGTTCATCAACCATCAGCAGCCTTTGACAGCTCGTCAATGTTTCAAATGCCAATTCCTCTTTTATTTCAGGAAGACGTGCAATTATCGTTTTTCACTGTCTATTTTGTGTCGAGCAGCATTGATGTTTGTCCTTTTTAGAGCTGATTTGCATACATTGACATGCCAAAGATGTTACTTTGCATGTTTATGCTTGGATTTTCTTTTTATGTCAGTTTTACTGTGTTTGCTTTTGTTGAGTGTAATCGTGTTTCATGCTAGGATTTGGAAGGATTTAGTTGGCTGAATGTTTTGACCAAAAACATGTGCTGTACATCCACCTTTCTGCATTTTCACCTTGTGTGTGTTATGATTGTGTCTTTGTGTTGTACAGGAACCCCAGCTGTGAGGTGCATCAGGAGCCAGTCAGTCTGAATGTGATTGATCCCAGTCTGCATGATACCCTGCCCCAGTGCATCAACACGCGCTGTAGCCAGAGATACACCAGCAGGTAAACACACACACACACACACACACACTAAACCACACACATTCGCATTATATACCAACACATTCTTACAGAGCCGTATGCCTGCAGACACATACAATGGAGACACATAAAGCTACCATTTATATTACTTGCAAAGCATAGTTCCACCCAGTGGCAATAAATGGGAAGTGTAGATTCGCATTGATGTTAACATTGAATTCCCAGACACTTGACTTTGTCACTCTGCATGATACACACAAGTGTTTGGGAGCGAGAAAAAAGAGAGGCTAAAGCAATTTTAATGAAACTACTAGTAGGTATTGTGAATATTTATCAGTGATACAGTGCTGACTTCCTGTCTAAGTTTGTCCAAATAAATACATAAAAAATGTAGAGAAAGTATTCCTACATCTATAGGTCAAGAACCACTTGGCCAATCTCTAAAAAACTTCAGATTTTTTCAAGTGTTAGCTGTTCATGAGTATTACTTTCATGTCTTTTATTCTGCGCCCTGTTTCAGTGACTGTTTCGGCGTGTTGGACTGTGAGTGGTGCATGGTGGACAGCGATGGTAAGACTCATCTGGACAAGCCATACTGTGCCCTGCAGAAGGAGTGTTTCGGAGGCATCGTCGGCGCCAAGAGTCCCTATGCGGACGGTCTGGGGCTCTTAGGTGAGATGCTTACTCCAAAGAAAGATCAGATACATCATTTCCTCTGCAAATATTGTGATTTTTCTTTTGTGTGCAGAGTGGCTGAGCCATTCAGACTCATCAGCATGTCTCAATTCAGGAACTTGTGCTCACGTATAGTGCTTTAGCTTGATTTTCCGAGTAATGAGACATTGTTCCTAGATGTACTGTGGGGCCTTATATCAGACAGTAAGGAAATAAACAAGCAACAACAGAAGAAGACAAAATTCTAATTATTTCCTTGGTCCTTGAGGCAGCAGAAATGTGACTTATGTAGGTGTAGACCGAAACTTTTCTGTTGCTTGGTTATTTTTCCTTTAGTTCTGTCATCAGTTTTTTTCAAAAGGGGAACTGGTTGTTTGATTGCTGTTGAATAATTTTTCTGTGGCATTTCTCTCTGATTAGAGAATAGAAAAAAATAATAGAAAATGTGCCAGCATCGCAGCATGAGTTGTGATCGGAGCCCGAGCTGTTTGATACTAGTTTATTGTAATGTCACCTCTCGAGCCATCTGAAATCTTTTGTAACTTCTTTAAACAACCTTCTGCCCGTGCTTCTCTCTTCTCTCTTTCTTCAGCAGATGAGGAGGTGGCGTCTCTGAACATGATCAAGAGTGCCCCTGTGGGTCCAGTTGCTGGGGGCATTATGGGATGTATCATGGTGTTGGTGCTGGCTGTGTATGCTTACAGACACCAGATTCACAGGCGCTCGCACCAGCACATGTCACCACTGGCGGCGCAGGGTACGTATGACTGATAGTTGGATTCTCTCTCACATATACACATATTTTTTACAGTTAAAGTCAAACCTTGCCACTTACAGGTCAATGAAATTGAAATTGTAGTTTTTTGGCAACTATGAAAGTCTATCTGCTTGTTTTAACCTTCACAGTTTCTTCTTCACATGCTGACATTTCTGTAAATATCAAAGAAAGAAAGAAAGAAAGTTTTAAAGCAGCATGATTAACAAGCAGTGCGGCGAGTGCTGTTGCTGCTAAACAGCTGACATTAGCATAGCACAGTAGCAGCAGCTGCTGCTGCATGATTTGTGTAATTACTCAGCAATATTGACAAAAACATCAAACAAGATTACAACCTCATTAAGAATCTTCGGTCCAAGTCACTTTAAGTTTGATAGTTTGGTAAACAACTTAGAATCGATGGTGGTTATCTTATCACAAGGCGTTCAATTGAGGAATTGGCTCATAAAGTCACAATACTCAGCGTTGTGTTTGTGGGTGGTTGTGTAGGGTATGTTTGCAGCTGCAGGTTGCACCAACATTACACAACTGTACGATCAAAGGCAAGGGCAAGTGAAATAATACGAATGGCAAAAAAATTGCTTCTATTTGTGGATAGTGGTTTTATTAATTGAGTGGAGAAAGATCTGATGACAGTGAATCAGTTGTTTAATGGAACAACTCTCAAGGCATTACAGGCCCAGTATGGTATTGCATCTAATGAACTGAAACTTACAGATAAGAGACTATTTGGAGACACACAAGGAGCTACACTAAATTAAAAGTACTTTGAATAGTATTGGTTAGAGACGTTTGAGAAACAAATACCCCAGAGGGCAATAATATTGTGTAAGATTTACATTGACTCAACAGACAATACATTAGATGTGAAAAGTAAATAGAGGTCAACAGGAGTGGGAGAAGGCCTCAATGTGGTAGAGTAGCTCAACTTGGAAAGAATTTGGTTGGAAGCTGAGAATGAGATTTTTTGAAACACCACCACTTATAGCCAACTATAACAATAAAAGTAATCCTCTCTGTTTCTGGAATAAATCTCATGTTTTTTGAGAGGACGTAAATGAAGAGAAACTCTGAACTTACAGTCTGTTTATTCCAGGCAATGCATCTCTAAGAGAATAACAAATTATATGTGCCCAGAGCTCTTGTGTTATTAGCCCATTAAATGATTACTATAAACTGAATAAAGCTCCATCTACTTTGGGCCAATGGACCCAAAGACTCAAGGCTATCAACTGTACATAACCTCAAGTTTGCAAGTCTGGGCACTTATTCATAAAGATGGTCTTCTGTTATAGTGTACCAAGCAAAGTGAACATAGTGTAAATTTCTATTGGGATGATTGGGGGGTGAATCTCAAAGTTTCTATAACCTGACTTATGTCTTTGTATTGTATTCTTCCATACAAACATTATTGTTTCATGAAAAGTTACGTGAGACTTGTTGTCAAGGAAACTGTTCTAATAAATGTTCTAAAAAAAATGTAATTAATCAAATGTAATTAATTCATTAGATGCAATTCCTCTGCCATTAGTTTGTGGCTTAATACAGAAACCCTGTTCACATATCATTCCTACTTGTCATGCTTGTAATACCTCATTAGTTTAAGAATAGTAGCATCTATCTCATCTGAGCCTTCTGCTTCTTTCCTCCCACTCTGCTCACCTCCATGTTGCTCCAGAAATGTCAGTGAGAATGTCTAACCTGGATAATGAGAGAGATGAGAGAGATGAAGACAGCCACGAAGACCGAGGAATCAGTAAGTTCTGTTTGACATGTGATGGAGAAACATTAAAATATAATGGCTTGAACGCTACAGTACTGTAATCACGTATGGCTATTTCACACTAGACATATTTGAGTACCACTTAACTGCGCTTTTGTGTTGACCTGTGTCTTCTCTTCACTTTCAGTCAGTAACACTAGATTTATAGCTGCGGTGATTGAGAGACACACACACACTCCTGAACGGAGACGGCGGTACTGGGGTCGATCCGGGACAGAGAGCGACCATGGTAAGACATTTTGTTTCTCTGCCCTATGCATAGATTAACATGAAGGTGGGGAGGTTTACAAAAAAAACAAACAAAACACAAACGTGTCGACACTCAAAACTAATAATTGTGCTCTCTGCGTACTGTCCTGCAGTATGTCAGCAGAGTAGTTTCTGTATGAAATGCCAATAATGATGTGTCAAACCAAAAATTACTACTTATAAAATCGCCCTTACTTACTAATAGCTACATGGATTTTATGTGGGTTGTCAATGATGGAAATCCTTTCAAACTGGACTAAAAATACTACAATGGATGGTGGTCAAGCTGAAGTCACCATGGTTGTTTAGGAAGTTGATATTCAGTGACAGCTGAGTTTTGAGTCACAACAAGCATTGGGTATTGTTTGGTTAAAAAAAGAAAATTACACTATGTGGGCTTAGTTTTACTTGCTTTTCACTCTCTGGAGATGAAACCTAATCATGATAAGTTTACCATGGAAGTGATTCTAGCAATATTTCCTCCACGTCACGTTCATGCTCTGTCATGGTGTTACACAATAGACAGTTAAATCTAAAATAACCTGCTCTGTGGAGAATGAGTCAGTCATCCACTGGTTACGAAACAGGCCCAATCCTGCACAAAATAAGTGTTAGCCACTTGAGTTGTTCGAAAATTTTGTTTATCACAACCACAACCACAACCACGTAGGCTCAAGAACACGGCTACAGACAGCAACAGGTGCCGTACCAAACTCCTGGATTAGGAGGTGGACTCTCCTGAGTTGCCTAGGGAGACAAGTGCAGGTTTTCTGGGCTCGTTGTTGGGGACAGGGTGAGGAGTTCAGATATACAGGGGGAGCTTGGAATAGAGCCGCTGTTCCCTAGTGTGGAAAGAAGCCAGTTAAGGTTTCGGAAGGGTAGACTCAGAATATGCTGAAGGGATTACATACCCCCGTCCGGTCTGGGAAAGCCTCTGGATCCCTAAGAAAGAGCTGGAAGACACAAGATAAAGAATGTCTGGATTACCTTGATTAACCGTCTCCCACAGTGACTCAGGCAGAGAAGAGAAGAGAAGTGACAGAACATTGAAGTTAAATACTTCCTCTAAAACGGGCATCTTTTAATAACATGCAGAGTTTTCACATGCGCACTAGTATCCTGGTTATGATCAGATTTATCTTGTTGTCAGAAACGTGGATACGGTCTTAACCAGGTTTTGAGAGACCTGGATATGCCACCCAGAGAAATTGGGAGGGATACTGTGACATGATAACACCTTATCCAGGTTTCTGAAGATTCTTTGTTGGTACAGAGCGTAGTGGCTGAGATGATCAGTAATGAATACACAAATATAAACAGATGATCATAAACCTGGAGTCTATTATGATCATGTGAACAGGCATCAAAACCAGGATAAGAGTCAAACCCGAGGTAATAATGTGCATGTGAGCATACTTATAATAGAGCGTAAAACCTTAACAAGATAGATTTAAACTACACTGTCAAAAATCAGATTTGGGGCTTAGATTTTTAAATGAAAATTATTCCCTTTTGAATGTTACAGTCTCAAATCCACAGTTAGCTCTCAATTCACTGGCAGCGGTTCAGCTCCTGGCTTGTTCTTTTCATTATATCACAGCTCAGAACCTTGTTTTCTCTCGTCTCTAGCTTTGGGAGAGTTGCTCGTGTTCACCGTAACCATTTGTGGAGCTTGTAAGTCTGACACTCGATGAGCGTGGATGGATAGTTTCACCCACAGGGGCTCTTACCACCTACATGTGGCATCACTCCACTTCCTGGCGATGAGTGTCTCTGTTACTTGTTACATAACTGATGATGACAGAGAGGATGAGTATGAAGGGAGGAGAGTGGGCTAAAGTGAAACAAAGACGAGTCGGCTTAAACTAGGGAGGATAAAGACATGTGGGATAGAGCTGTAGAGGAATGGAGAAAATTAATTTATTAGTAAGATGAGCTCATCTGTAGTGATTGAAGTGTTATTTTCTCTGTAGTTCATTAAAGATTATAATCAACTCTCCTGCATAGCATATTTTTACAGTGATTTTTTACATAGCTACACATTTTTGAAGGAATGTTTTGAAGAAGAAATATTGAATAAATTTAAGTTTGTAATCTGGAATATGATTTATGAACAACACCTGAATTGTTTTTCTCGTATTATAAAATGACTAAAGAGAGAGCATAACTCAGTGATTAAAAAGGCCTAATAAAAAGGGCGATGATGAGAAATGGACGGGAAAGACTATCTCATGTTGTGTAACTGGGGATGGGAAAGAAAAAGCTGAAAATTAAGGACAAGTGCAGAGATGCAAACATGCAAAAATGATGAAAGAGGGGAAATTAGAGTGAAATGAAAGGGCAAGAGGACAGGGACAGAGAGGCAGATGAGTTTGAAATAATGGAGAGAGGGGGTGTAAGTCCGTCAGGGAGTAAAACAAACTCATAAGTTGACGCAACAAAGTTGCTGCTCTTCTCTGCTTGGTCAAAGGTGCCCTCCCACCACAGTCCACACACTCATACTGCATAAGGGTGTGACACACAGACACAAACCATCGCCGAAGGATCAGAGCATTAAATCTGTTAAGTGAGTGACGCACACATACATAGTGCTGTTTGACCATGGTGGTTTTCAGCTGCAGTATTAGCTTCCAGGAGATGGTTAGAACTACTCAGTGCAAAATGAGCAGTGTGCATAAATGCATACGTATATAAAATCTCCAACTTTAATCCACACACCCTAACATAATAGTGTTTATGTTTATACTTTCAAGGGCAATGTGCAGTATCAGTCATACGTAGAGAGAAGAGGAAGCACATATCATTACATTTGTATGGTGTTTTGTGCATCTTCAAAATAACAAAGAAATTCACTTTTACAAGTCACATACTTCCAGACCTGTTATGCAAAAAAAAAAAAAGATGATGAGAGGAGGAGGAGAATGATTTGTGTACCATTTCTATATTTTGGCATTGGATTAGAAATCCTAAAGCCACAATGTACATTATGCAAGTTACAGGAGTAGTTTGAGAGTTTTGCATTTTGGGTTGTATATACAGTAAAGCTTAGCCAGTTACTGGTCTCAGCTAAGAACACATAATCCTGTAAAACCACACATTGTCACTTTTAGAGTTTGTTTTTTATACAGAATAAACAGACAGAATGTAGCATGTTAATTGAGCTTTACAGGTGTTGGTAGGTGGATTTTTTTTTAACCTTTTGGAGTTTGGTGTTTATTCTAAGCTAAAATAACCGGCTGATGGTGGTAGTGCACTCAACGCACAGACATCTAATCTAACTCTCTGCAAGAAGGCGAATAAGAGTATTCCCCAAAGATAACAAACTATTTTATAAATCAACATCTCATTCAGTTTGTCACACATCTAATAACACTGTCTTTCACTTGTCATTAAACTGTCTCTAGTATTTGTTTCCAGCTGTTAAAAGAAAGATCTCTAAATGTGCAGAAATCTCAAAGGTGCAATACTTTTTACTGATTCTCCACATCTCTTGGCTTTAAGAGGGATTTGATTTCCTTTCCTGGTTCAGCTGAGAATTGTCAACTGGACATGGTTAGCTGTAGACCTGCCTAGAACTCTGGCTCTTGCTTTGGGGAAAAGAGGGATAAACTGTGCTGAAGTTGGCATCTTCCAAGTCTGGAACTTCTTTGAAGTCTCCATCCCTCCCTTTCCTTTAATCCCCCCTTTCCTCTATCCCTACCTCAGCCCCCCTCCTCTCTTTTTCTCTCCTTGTCTCTCCCTCCGCTCATTTTTCTGTCTCTCTGTGTCTTTGTCTGCTTTCTTTCTTTTGGTATCAAAGCCAGGCTAATCTTTGGAGAATCAGGGAGGGAAACTTGTGAGAAAGCTTCTCAGTTCGACTGTAGTACAGGATTTTAGAACACCACGAAGGACATTTCCTTAGTTTACATGATGCCACCGTGTGGGTTATACATTACCTTCTATTGTATCACATTATATCACAGGATATACAGCACTAAAAATGACAGGAAGATAGGGATGCCAGTGTTGGTTGGTTGGTCTGTGACTGAAATATCTCAATAAATTAATGAAATTTGGTCCACATTCGTGTTCCATGTACTTTTCATCTAGCTCCATCATAAGTTTAATGAAAATTAAATTGTCCAATACTTTGTTTATGGCTACTATACTTTAAGTTTATGGCAGAATACTTTGAAAACTAACTCAGTTACACTTCGTTTTTATGCTAATTAGCAAATGTTATCATGACACATGCCAAACTAAGATGGTGAATATGCTAAACAAAACCTATACAATACATATTAGAATGCTAGAGTGCTAGCATACGGACATTAGCATTTATCCCAAAGCACCACTAATTACAGCCTCATAGAGCTGCTAGCATGGCTGGGAACTCTTAGGTTTGTTTATAGTTTGACTTGGTTCTGGACTTACTAAGCATTTGCCTGGGGATACAGCCAATACAACACAAGGTTTCTGCTACAAAACCCTGACAAGAATCTTAAGGATCAGATATGTATATGTGATGTTTAGACTGTATAGGATAGAAAAAGGTTGTTGGGAGATCAATTTGACACAAGGCCACACAAATGCATATACATCTGGCTACCGCCTTCAGCCTGCATGACACACACACACACACACACACACACACACACACCGTCACGCACACATACACAGACACATCCTCACAAATCACTTGGTTCAGTATCTGTGGAGGTTTAATGTTTCATCATCCAAAATGGCAACGATTCTTCTATAAATATAATCGTTGAGGCACTCAGGCTTACAGGGTTATTTGCTCGAATAGTAATAGCAGATGTTCCCATCGTGCTGAATGTTGCTGGTGTCATTTCAGAAGCTAAAAAAACACGGTGCTAAAGGAATTAAGGAAAATGGGTTTATTTCCAGATCAACTACCAAATATTTTTTTATAGTCACACTATGTGTTTCAGACGAATTTCATGGCTCTGACGGTGACGAAGCCCACTTAGTAGATGAAGGGTTGTGTCGAATTTGAGTTCAAATGAAAAATGTAAGCAATTAAGCAAACTGAATAAACACAGAACTACAAGGCTTTCATGAAATTTTGCTTCTGGGAGCTTTGAACAGTCAGAGGAGTCGATTTATTATCTCAATCGTCAGAAACTTACAGTTAGGTTTGGCCTTGCATAAATGTTAAAATTGTCACTCATCAGAATTTAGTATAATAAAATATTAGTCTCCTTATGTTCAATCTGTTATTTACTTGGTCTTTTGACCCAGTAATCCCTTTTCACTGTGACAGCAGTACACCCCCCCACCCCCCCACTGCTCCAGTTACCCATGTATCCGAACTGCCATGTTGGCTTTGGGTGCCGTCTCCTCAGGCTAAACGTATGTGCAAGATATGTAGGAAAGTGGTCATAAATATGTATGCTCCTTTTGTGTTCAAGTTGTAGTGAGAAAGCTGAATACATATGGAGAAGAAAATGCCCAACAGGGATATTTAGTTGTCAGTGCACCATAAATGTAAGGCTTCAGAAACATTGTGTGTTAGCCTGTATCCACAAGCATGTTTCTGTGTTGAATGTCTATGACTGGAGGGCGTCATTTGCTGAGTAGTTTCTTTCATGCTGTCTTCCATTTCTTTGTACACAAACCTATGCCAAAATCCTTTCCCTTTCTACCCAGTGCTTGAATGAGGCTTATATATAATACTTAATGTGGTTGGTTTGTGCAGGATTCTCTACAAACCAATGAGGTTTTGTGTTTTTTGTGAATTTAAGTTGTAGAGTAAACGTGAAACATGAAGATAAAGGGATTTACTAGTAGGGGTTAACACTGGATTTCTCAAAAATGTATTACTCAGGACCCAACTTTCAGGTTTTAAAATTCTCAAGAGCCAAGTTGTACTGAAATGATAAGTGAGTTAAACTGATTATCTGGGTTTTTATATGGGTTTTAATACATTTTAAATATTACTACACTTTGGCAAATTACTTTTTTTTCTGACATTTTATTGACTAAATGATCAATTAAAAAAATAATAAAAATATAAATTTGGTAATAATGGCATTAGTTTGAACCTTGATTGGCAGTAGGGGAAAGACTTAAAAATGAATTAGTGTGTTACAGGTAACAAGTAGGGGCAAGGTTGCTCAACAATTTCAGGCTCATGATCCAACCTTTAGGCTTTTTAAGTCTTAAGTCATAAGAATGAGTGTGGCATACCTCTGTAGTCTGTTTTCATGAGTGTGCACGCAGCTCCAAATTGATTACATGGAAAACGTGATACAAGCCCATTAAATCAAATCTGTCAGTGATATCGGACAATCAAATTTTCCACAAATTTCGCACAGCCCCATCTGCACATTCAGTGAGCCCATGTGAGGTCATGACCCTGAGATTGAGCAACTGGTTCACATCAGGGCTGTGCACACTGAAAAGATTGAGGCTATGGAATAACTTAAAGGTTTTTTTTAGAGGAAAGAGTTGTAAGATAACAAGTCCAGTAATGCCAAACTCTGCATATTTTTTGTATCCAGGTTACAGCACCATGAGTCCGCAGGAGGACAGCGAGAATCCACCGGGAAACAACGATCCGCTCTCAGCAGGCGTCGACGTTGGTAACCACGATGACGACCTCGACCTGGATACACCTCCCCAAACGGCTGCGTTGCTCAGCCACAAGTTTCATCCCTACCGGCACACGCATACACACCACCACCCGCTGCACACGCACCACCTGCAAGCTGCAGTCACCGTGCACAGTGTGGACGCTGAGTGCTGATCCTCAGCATGGCATTGCACCTCCTGCCAAGGATGGAACTTTTTTTTTTATTAAAGACTATTTTTAAAAAAAACATTTGTGCTTGATTACACAGTGGGTACTGTCAGGATGGACAGAGGGAGTGAGACGCCACATCTGGACTCAAACCCCATGGTGCCACTGCGCTTCTGGGACCCCCGCCCCGAGTGGATCTTTTCTTAATATGGGCCTCATGGTCTCATTGTGCCAACATCTCCATCTCAGCTCTTTCTTCACTGATCCCAATCTAAAACCTCTGAAGTGTACACAGTTTTTACAAACACCGAAAATGAGGAGACCTGGGCCAGTGGAAATAACCAAATGGGAAATTTTGTTTGTTTTCTGAAGATATTTGGCATTCAGGACGCTGTATGTGCATACAACATTTTTTGGGAGCAAACACAGCACTGTTTGAGTTCATTCACTGGCCTTCAGTGAGGAGAGGACACAACTGGAACCTAAAAGCCTAGAGGGAGGACAAACTTGTTCACTTTCACATGGAAGGCCAGTGCAAACACTGTGTTGGATCAGTGGATAATCAGATTAAATCTAGAGCCTGATGTGGACGCTTGTTGCCTCAGGGCTTCATCCCAGTCCCCATACAGGTTGTCCACTAAGCCCACTTGTGATGAGGGGAACAGAACACTCCTTTCATTTGTGAAAACTGCTGGACGTCTCTGAAGAGAAAAAGATATCAACTTTCCAACACTTATGTGGATCTAATATGGGATTATACTATGAACTCTATTACAGCTTTACTCTCCTTGGTTCTGCAGATGGACACTGCCAACTTTTTGCCTTTATCCAAAGGAGTAAGCTGCTGGTCTCACAAAATGGCTTGGGAAGATATTTGGACATTTCCATGAATATCTGTGAACTTCAAAGTAGGAAAATTCTTCAGTGAATCACATAAAAACAGGAAGAAACACTTAAAAAAAGGAAAATATTATTTTTCTACTATTTATTAAAGAGGTAGATTTTCAAGACAGATGAGCAAACAGCTGTCGCCAACACAAACAAGACAGCAGTCAGGATAGTCACACGTACCAACCCCCTTCCCATAACCAGCGCATCATATTTAGGGCTCATTATTTTCAGTTTTTAATTCCCTAAAAAAACAGTGAATGGTTGTTTATTTCGATTTTTTTTTTTTTAATATTGGTAAAACAACAGACCATGTGAACACTTGACATTTTAATTATTTTTTTTTAAATATTTTTCTCAATGTTGTGTCACTTCAGCAGCAGAATCAGCAGCTCATCTGCATTTTTCTTCCATTTGTCTGTCCACATATTACCAGAAGCATCCTCTCTCCACTAGAGGATCCTGTTTACCATATAGTGTAGTGACAAGTGTCCCCTTAAAGTAAGAAACATTTTGTAGATGAGCATGGACCTAAAATCCGAGTCAAAATCAGTTCTGCTCCTTTCAAAAAAATCCAGCTATATTTCATATATTGACATTGATTTAAAAAAAAAAAAAAAAAAATGAAAACAATGAGCCTTAACCACATCCTGTGTCAGAGCATTTAGGAGGAAGTGGTGTTTGAGATGTAGCACATTTTACTGTGTGTTTTCACAGTTTTGAATCACAGAGGTGCTTTTGTCTTCTGGTGAGGTAAGATGTGCTGTGCCGAACAAGTTGCAAACGTCCTCATTCTGGACATGTCCTCTGTATCAGGAGGCAGAACTTGTATGCTTGCTGGCCTTTTAAAGCCTCCTGAGGATGGAGGAGGGAGGAGCGACACTAACACCGGCAAAACATTCCTGGCTTTAGTCACTGCTGGGGATTTGGTGTGTGAGGATAATTGGGGACCATCACAGAGGTCCTACGAGATTTTCAGAGATTGAGTGCTGTCCTCTCTAACTGCCCCAGTAGAAAAACCAGAACAGAACAGAATGTTGTTGTTTTTTTTCACCTTATTTTACCACAAATTTTTGCCTCTGAGGCCAAGCTGATATTATACGTGTGTTGAGGTTGTGTACTGGATTTTGTGCAAATCAATTTAAATTTCCATTCATGCCCGAGATGGAATCTCCTTCTTGTCAAAGAGAGTGAAAGAGGGAGAGATGCTGCTGTTGATGTACAGAGGTTACACCCATCTGTCAGCTCCTCTGTGGTTAACCACTCAAAATGTCTTTTCTACACATCTCTAGTTTAACTTTTGTTTTTTTGTGTACAAGTGTATGTGTGTGTGTGTGTGTCTGTCTGTGTGAGTGAGAGAGAGAGAGAGAGAGAGAGAGAGAGAGAGAGAGAGAGGGAGGAAAGAATGAGTATCCGCCTGGAATATTTTCATGCATTATTGTATTTTTTTCAAGATAGTATTAGAGAATTATAGGTGAAAATTATTATGATTGAGAAATCCACTTATTTTTATTCTGATGAAGAGTCACTTGACCCGATCTGTGCTTCATGGGTTTGATTGTTCAACAGGTCAAATCATGTCTGTGTGGCATCTGTTCATTTCTGGGTGCCAAAATGTCTATTGTTCTTCAGAGATTCAATATGAAGTGTAAATACAGAAATCACAAATAGCTATTAATGTCCTGTACACTCCATTTTTTATGTTGGTAAGATAACGTATGCTTCAAATGATGCTCAGATATTTGGGTTGATATTTTGAATTGTCTGTTCATGGTGTCTCACTATATTTTTGATGCCTTGGATGTTTTTTTTTTTTTTAGATTTATTTCTCTTTAGGTCCATATTGGATGGAAGTCAGTACTTGGAAAAATTAATACACACTTTTATGTTTGAGAGACTTCTAGTTTTTAAAGTTTTATTGTGTGTCTTCAAAATGTTAAAGAAAACCTTATCTCTCCATGAACTGATTTAGAATTGCAAAATAACGGTACAACATCTTTTCACTGAGGTAATGGCCAAAACAAGAACCTAGTAGTGGATTCAAGGTTTACAGGAGACTGCTGTAAGCCGTGCGATGGCTCTGTTGCTACTAAAGACTGTCAGCCATTTTCATTTACAATCATTTTAGTGTGCTTAACACTTCAGTAGAATATTTACATTTGCACACTCAATGTGAACTCATTAAACTTCCACCTGAAAATTGCTAAATAATTTAAAACAGAGTAGTCTTATTTGTAGTGGATTAATTATTTAATTTGAATTACAGAAAGGTTCATCACCAAAGTTGAAATTGATAATTTTCCTGTTTTCACCACTTTATATGGTACATAATTTTGGTTCAGTTGACGCAGTCTTGTAGCATTTCCCAGCTATCTGTAGATCAAATGCAGTCTTGCGTGTATCATCCCATATGTGTGTATGTTGGGCAAATTGTTTTCTCCGAAGTGGTTTGATGTTAAAAGCATATTTTCTGGAGAGCTTTTAAACAGTATTTACCAGCCGTTGTAAACAAGTATATGTGTGTCTATACAGAACACTCTGAATTTCATTAATTAATGTACTGAAGGAACATGTGTACATCACCCCCCTCATGTATCATATAAAGTTATCAAATTGAGATTTATTGCAATGTGAATGTGATAAAGTCCATTTTACACTTAAATTATCTGTCTTTTGTTATTCCTGTTTATTTTTTTAGCCACTATTGTGTATTTTTTAAAGGGCAAATCTAAATTGAATTATATAGCTAAGCAGATGTAAATCGATGTAGAAAATATATTTTTGATTCCATTCTTTCTTTTTTCCTTGTCAAAATCTGGTGCCTACGCTACCCAGAATGCAACTTGACCACTGACAGTTCGGTCTGCGATTTGGGTGCGTTATGCGTTCACGTCACAATGTTTAAACCCTAATTATCAACAGCTACAAATAGACTGCAAATACACCACCACTGGCAGGTTCATCAAATTAAATCCAATATTAACACTAATACAATGGATTTAGATCATTGTATAGGAGCTATACACGGTTTATTTGTATGTGTTCTAAGTTGGCTCCATGAACTGCTACAGATACATAACACAACAAAGCTAGTTTAGGCTGTTTATCAGGTGTGACTACAAGGTCAACACTAGGGTTAACCACTTTCTGTGATTTGTCAACATCCCCTAGTCAGAAAAACAGCCCTAACCAGTGTTGCCTCAAGTGACATCATATTAGGCAGTTTATTAGAATTAATGCAGCTCCCTCTGGAGCCACAAAAACCTTCATCTATACAATTTCCCCCTCACACATTCAGTAGTACTTCCCAAGACCAGTTAAGAGACTTAAATGTATAAAATCGGTGTAATTACCCTTTAAAAGTATGTTGCAGTTCAAGCCACGCCCAAATGAGTGATGTCACAAGAAACGTTCTCCATAGTTAAAATCTTAACACCTGTTGCAACACCATTGATTGGGATGTAGCAAAAAGCTTGAAAGGTTTAAATCTTGGAAACCATCTACCCAGTTTTGACAACTGTCATTTATTTATATTTAGTTGCTTTTTAAGAACACGAAGAACGCCGCGACCGCCAGAGAAACACTAACTTAACACATTATCCTTTAAGAAGTTGTTATAGTTAACATGTTAGCAAACGTAGGACCTCACCTTTTAGCACCCCCAGGAGACAGGAGCAAGATTATACCATTGGAGTCGTGTTTCTGGGCACATGATGATGAATGTAAGTCAAAGATTCGCTGTTTTATTCATTTATATCAACTCGTGAGAAAAACATGCATCCTAAACTCTCCCTTGCGTCCAAGTTAGGTGTTCGGTTTTTTGTCCAGCTAGCTAACGTTAAACTTTCGCTGTGCTAATATTAAAGTTTAGCTATGCTAAATCAACTCGTTCTGTCCTATGTTTGGTGCTGGGCTGTTTGCATGTAGTGTGTGTATCATAGCATATAGATGTAAAAAGCTACCCGCTGTTGGTGAAAATGGATTTGTTTGTTGGCTGTTTGATGTTTATTTAGAAATTTGAACGGTGACTTGTTCTGCCGGGCTTTTTTTTAAAGCCTCAGTAGATCTTAGCTGGGTTCATAGATCCCCAAAATGAGGTCATAATTTAGCTGATGTCAGGTTATTTTAACAAACAGAGCTATTGATCTCAGAGCTGCAAAGATTTGTCCATGGAAAGAAATCATATTTTGGATAATCGATTGTCATTTTGGTGTTGACTGTTAGTGGAAATTGACGAACAGTTGAAGAACAACCATGTCCATGCAGAACCCAAGAAAGTATTGCTTTGTATTTACAGTGCCACCGATTTCTCATTTAATGCAAAAACACAAATTCTACAGTTAAACAATAATCCCCTCATTGATATTTTGTCCCACATGTTGCTAATTGTGTTTTTCTATTGTCATTTGAGCCATTTTGTTCTTATTGTAAGAGGTTATGGAACAGGTCACCCACAACCTGCCCTGCACCGATAAGCCAGGGAGATTATCTGCTGGGGATTTTGTGTGTTGTTTCAATACCTGGCCCTGTATTCCTACTCGCTGACAGCTGAGTAATATTGTCTGATGCCTCTTCAGCCTTAATTATTCTCTCTGGTTCATGCAGGGACATTCAGGACACCTTCACTCAAAATTGCTGTTCTTTAGAGGGCTTTGGCCTTGTTTGGTAGGGAGCATTTTTAATGATTCGCAGAGCTGTCTGCTTCTACTGCTGTCGAACTGGGATAACTGTCTGACCCAATAGATGGAGAGACAATCCTTTAACATGAAGATCCATCTGTGTCAGTGTCCACCCTGTTGAAAGAGTACTACATCAGTAAAAATGATTTAATATGTTCTACAAATAACTCTGCAGATGGTGAGAATTTCTAACAGGAATTGATACAGTCACAATATGCGTTATTAAATAAAATTCTTCTACAGTTCATCAAAATGTCATATTGGAGAATATTTTAAGATTTAACAATCAGTGGTTAAATCTCAGTATTGGGTCAGCAAAAGCCTTTGCTTTTTCTGCCAAGATAACAATACAGAAAGGGACCAAAGGACCAGAGGTCTATGGCTTTTGTAGAAAAGAACATTTCTGACTTGGTAAAGTTTGAGAAATCCCAACCTCCTATATCCATTTTAGCTCTTCACCCCTACTTCAAGAAATGGGGCATTTCAGAGTATGAAATGGTTTTTCAGCCACAATCTGCACTTAGTTCCACAAGGATAGTGTTTTTTTTTTTTATGTTTGAAGCTGTTGGACATAGGTCATGCAATTTGTGGGTGAAGGAATAGTGGTACATACTGCCTGGAAGACCTATGATTTTTTTATGAGGGTTTTTTCTGTACCTACAGCGTTTCCTGCCAGGGGATCTGGGAAACAGCCACAGATGGAGAGGCAACATGGTGCTGATACAACGTAACAAGAGGCTTCTTTGGTTTGGGGGCAAAGAGCAGTGTGCTGTTTAAGTGTTTGTTTTCCTTTTTAGAAAGGAGAAATCAGGACTGCCCTCAAGACCTAGAGGTTAAGGTGCCAAACATGAACCTTTTAAAGCTCCAGTTGGTGTCTGACTGGGAACCTTTGGTGCATGTCCTTCCCCATCTCCCCATACTTAGTATCATAACTTCCCCAAAATAACACCAACATGTTACCTTATCCATCACCCTGTTATTTAGCATTACAACATTTTAGAAAAAGAAGGAATAAGATATTTATGTTCCTGTTTTAGACGCCATAGAGATGGAAGAGAAGACTACAGCTCCCAGTCTCTCTGCTACAGTATATGACATAACCATCAATGCAGTGAGCAAGTTATTTTAATACTGAGAGATACACCTGGACTGTGATTGTAGCATATTGAAACGATTTTATTTAATAATTTAACACAGAGCTTCTGTGAATTTGTATGGTCAGTCATCTTTGATACTTTCATCTGATCACATCTTTTAAAATCTCACATTTAATTTCAATGACCAACAGAATAGGTAAATATAGGTGGTTCCTGAAAAGGTACAGTGTCTTTGTCTATTTTAAAAGAAGGTCATAGAGTGCAGCTAAGTAAATTGTTTCTCCTTGAGGTGGATAGTGAAAATAGCGATGGCCACACTGGGCTCTCAGTTTACTGAACATCAGCAGGGAAGTAGTTCATCACTGTGGAGAGCTGAAGGAGAGACAGAGCTCTCCCCCCACGTCTCTGTCAGCCTGTCGACATGTCCCATAAACCCCATCAGTTCGTCGGCTTTCATTCATACTTCCTCTACATAGCCCTGTCTTTGTCTCCTTTCCACTGCCACTGTATCTCCTCTGCTCTCCTTCTTTCTCTCAAGCTGCCTGCTGCTCCCTGCCAGCGAAACACTGTGAATTAGAGCACTGAGCTCGGTGTCCAAGCACCCTCGGGTCATTTCAGTCAGTCGCTCAGCCCTGCCAACTAGTACGGCAGACATGCACTAGCAGCATATTTTTGTGCAGTCCAGAGTCCCAGTTTCCCAAACACATGTTCGCACTGTGATCATCTTAAGTCTTGCATGATAGCAATTTATAGAACTTTGAAGTCACTTTGACAGACGGCGCTTTATGTCCTATCATGTGGGTTTTGCTATAAATGTGTGGAAAATGTGTGCAACAACTGAAAACATAACATGAACCTTACAGCAATATGCCAAAGAGGGATTTGATCATAATGTTCAACTGTGCATTAATACTACCTTGTTTAACAAAATGAATTGGGGCCGTTTTAGAGGAATCAAGACATTAAAAGAATTGCACTTTTGAGTTTTGCTTGGGTTGAAATTGGAGAGTAGATGTAGATGCAACTTTCTCATTACTGACTCACTTGCTGGCCACATAAAAGTTGCCTCCCTGACACACTGGTTTAGAGGTATGCTTATGACCACTGTAATTAGGACATGAATTGGACAGGGAACTCTCGTGCATATTGTCCCTGTGGGTTCAAGTCAGCTGTTTTTAGTAGGTCACATGTCCCTTAATCTCTTCAATGCTATAAGAGAAAGGAAGCCATGCCACCACCACCACACTGCATCTGTTATCATGTATGAGAGCATAAATGGAGGGAGAGCATGCAGTCCTTTTTTACATCTCCTCCCGCGTCCCCGACAGGATTGCAGGGAGAGATGTCCATAGTCACACAGGATGTACACTCACCGTCAACTCCCATGCACAATGAACCACTTTGCCATTTAGGGTTCATCCCCCCGAACTCTTAAATCCCTCTCCTCCCCTCTCATCCCATCCTCACGCCCACTGAGCACATCCCAGGTGCCTGCTTTGCCCGTTCAGCCACTCTGCCCACCCACGCTCTCACACTCTTAGTCCCAGTGAGCAGCGGTGAACATTTTCCCGCTTTCTTCTTCTCCTCTCTACTCCCACCCACTCCGAAAGGCTGTGAATCACTGGCTGACATGCTGAAGCACCAGCAGGGCTCTTGTGTTTTAGATGGAGAGGGACTAACATCATTTTTTTTTTTTTTCCCTTGGTTTGCGAAGCATAGCCAACTATTATGGGTTTTGACTTGCGCTTAGGTAAAACACTTTGAAAGATACAGAGTTTGTGTAACTGTGCAGGGCGGCTGTAGACTGACATGAGTTAATGCATGTGCGTGCGTATGTGTTTGTTGGAGTGTGTCCTTGAGTGTAATACAGTTCTGGCATGTGTGTGTGCCAGGGGGACTGAGAGAACAAATTAATTGTTCTCTCATGGAAACGTTGTTTAGCACTTAGTGGAGTGATTCACGCGTCTCCAAAATCAGCCTGTGAAAGTGACAAGCAAGTCCTTGCTGTCTTTTCAGAGAACCACTGCTCAATGATTCATGTCCCCCAATCTGTCAGTAGGCACCGACTATTGAATTAGCTACGGATAGATCAAAAACTGACTTCTCCTCAGTGTTTTTCAAGTATAAAAAAATGTCTTTGTTTCAGTTGATTGCAGAGTTTGTTGGACATGGTTGCATATAAGATTCATGTTGGTCAGGAGCATTTGTCAGAGGACATAGGTTTGTGCTATGTGTACATGGGACAGTCTTAACAAAAAAAACCTGCTGTTGATCAGGAGTACATGATTAAACCTGATATGAAGAGAATCATATTAACCTTCAAAATGTTATGTTGTATTAGGGCTGCAACTAAAGTTTGTCTGGATTAACTGAGTAATAGTTTTTCTATAAAAGAAAATAGTACCCATTGAGTTTTCCCAGAAAATGAAATAACATCTTCTGATGTGGTGTTTTGTCCAACCACCATCATAAAACCCAAAGATACAGCATTCAGTTTACTATCTGACACAGTAAAGCAGCGAGCCCTCACAACTGAGGAACGGAACCAGAGAATGTTTGGTACTGGAGAAATTAGTGAAATAATTAATCAGTTATCCAAATTTTCCATCCATTTTCTGTTGATCAGCAAATAGATGAATACAAAGCTCCACTGTCTGTTTTAACAAGTTTAATCTAGTGCTGCCTACTCATATTTTCAACAATAATAACAATAAAAACTGGTTATATGCTGGTGGAGGAGCATTTGTAACCTCTTCATTTGGACTACATCATATGTTTGACTTGGATTTTTAGCATAAAACTGAGTCATGAACACGTGTCTTTCACAGGAAAAAAAATACTGTTCATCCTCTATTACTTTTATGTGAAATTACACAAATTGCCCTTTCCTTTAGCCTTACAGCTCTGGAATGGACTGAGCGTAAGCTTTATTGAAATATTCATACAAAGGGTGCACATACAGTCGGTGTGTTTCAGTTACACAGCTTCAGCCACTTGGCAATGTGAGATCATTTCACCCACTGACAACTGTGATTGTCTGGACTCCGATTTGCCAAGAAGCACTTCACACAGATGGCGAGAGAGAACATGGAGTTTGGATGATGGAGGATGATTTCACCGTCTCTTACAGGCCCCTGCATAATCGCGCTCTAAATATTTCCTAAGTGGGTTGATGTGTGCTTGTTGACATGTTTGTGTTCCTACATGAGTGTGAATGCATCCTATGAGTGTGAGTATACAGCGTGTGTGTCTGTCAGAGACTCGTGCAGCCTGCGGAAGCTACATAGGCATTGTGAGGACTCGGCAGGGAGCTCTGTTCCCCTTGTGTTTGCCAGGAGCAGCTTTCCACCCACGGTGGGCAGGCAAGCAGGCAGGCAGGCTCAGTTGGCATTCACTGGATGACTTGGGCAGAAAGGAGGGAAGGCACACAGCCATTCATGGTCACATTATGCACATGGGGAACAGGAAAGCTCTGGTGGTTTCGAGATATTCTCCAATGAATGTCTTTCTCTCTGTCTTTGACCAAAAGAAGAAATGTGTTAATTAGACTACAGAACAAAAATAAGAACTGAGTCTCTTTGTCTGCAAATGTACAATATTGTACATACACTAACCACTTCAGTGCTGTGAACAATGCACATAGTCAACACTTCACTCCTCGTTGTTGTTTAAAAAATTGAAATAGATTCAAATGAGTGATGCCGTAACCAAAAATCAAGCAAGATCCACAGTACTTGATCACTTATCAATAATTGAGAAGCTTACGTTAGTTTGATGACGTGATGGCGTATTGACGGGTCTTAATTGGCTCCTATACATTCAGCAGACTGTTGGGGTCGCCAGGAGTCCGAAGTGCAGCTCGACGTGGTAGAAACCACAAGAGCGGCAAACTGCCCATAATAAACAATGTCATCCATTAGCTCCTGCTTCCTGAAACACTCATTTTACATGTAAATTAACATATTGTCAGAGACAACAGTAACCTGCAACAATTCAAACATGACTTAATAAGGTCAAGATCATGTATATCATTTAATTACTATGCAAATAGAAAAATAGGGTTAGTAAGTGAATAAAAATTAATATTTTGCTCCGAAATTAATAAATACACTTATAGGTTTAATTTACTCATTAAAATTGCCTCTTTTTTTTTTTTTTGCATTTTATACGGGGGGGTGGGGGGTAATTTCTCTCTTTTTACTAATGCACACCTCTCTCTCTCTCTCTCTCTCTCTCTCTCTCTCTCTCTCTCTCTCTCTCTCTCTCTCTCTCTCTCTCACTTTTCCCTCAGCTACCCAAGATGGCGGCAGCCTCATCCATCCAGCCGCCGAGCGTTCACTCTTCTCTAGCCCGGGAGAGCGCACTTTCCCCGGAGATGGACAGCCCCGAGAACCGTCAGCCGGAGGATGAGGAGGCGGCGGCAGCGCAGTCCTCCGAGCCGGGGATTAGCCTCCGCGACCTGCCGGACCTGGAGCCGGAGGAGATCGAGAAGAGGCTGGCCAAAACTCGCCAGGAGCTGAGCAACAGGAGGAAAATCCTCATTAAGAACCTGCCGCCTGACACCACTAATCAGGTACACGTTAGTTTACATCGGAAAACTGGGAGAAAAGTAGCGTGGTTCTGTTGGTTTTCAGTTTTTGCACACATTGAGACGTATAGCGCGTTCATCAGTTTAGTTTGTACTGACTGACGTACTTTTCAGGATGTTTAATCTGTACTGTTTCGTGTTAATAGAGACCTGTTTGATGCTACTAATGATACTGAGGTGCAGTGACCTAAAATTGCCTTTTGCTTAGTATTTTAACCTCTTTTTCAAACCACATCTCTATGGATTTTGTTTGGAAGGTTCTCACATTTAGCTACTTCAGGATCACTGGCAGGCAGTGGGTGTGTTGTAAATTTTCTTGTTTACTTGCACACCATCACTCTAATGTTGAAGAAAGTGAAAGTTACATTCAGCAGTTAAAGACTGTTCTCTGACCACATAAATGACAGTTCACATACTGTAGTCTGAGAATATGAAACATAATTTTATTTGATCACAAAAGGTAAACAATTTAAGGTTGATGTAAACAAAACATGAACAGCATCAAAAAGCATCGTGTATTACACTTAGAAGCACAACCAAAATGTGAATGCTTATGTTTCTAAATGAGTTATGTGCAACATGATCATGCTGTAACATTTCTGATTTTCACATTGGTTTACACACCATTTTAGGACAGGGTAAATGTATTCATGCCCCTGTACTTGCATCAAAAATACATGGGAGATATATGAGGTTGAGGTAAATTAACACACATTTTAATTTCAATACTTGCACGCAGCAGTACATTGATCTGCATTTTTCTTTGCCATTCTCAAGCAGTTGTTGCCATCTTACCTTTTTTTTTTATCCTTTTCCTGACTTTTTGCAGCATAAATTGCAGTATACGACATGTACAATAACAGCTAACATTATAATCAGTTCATGTGGTAAACTTAATGTGTTCCATACCATACAGTATTGTACAGTTAAATTTCACTCTTATGCTATTAGTGTTATACAAGTATTGTTTTGAACAATATAAAAAATGACAACTGTTTACCTAACTTGGATTGTTATGTTTTCAAAACATGATTTCTGGCTTGTTGTAAACACTTTGCTATAATCAAATTCCTTTAATGGAGGCAAAAGCAGCTCAGTCAGTTTATCTTGTATGTTTGTTGTACGCGCAAGATCTTCATATGCAAGTTTCTTGTCAAAGACCAGAGAGACTTCACTGTTATGACTTCATGGCCTGTTTGATTCCTCCCTAAGTGTGATTCATCACTTGTGTCAGCATGCAAGTGTTCATGAGGCTGCATGTGGAAGGCGCTGATGGTGTGTTCCTTCAGGGTTGTAGCACTAAACATTCTTAGAAAGAGGCACACTGCAAAAGAGAGCCAGCTCTCTGCCGGGTGTTTGTGTGCAGTTAATGTGTGTTAGGAGAAGGAGAGAGGGAGTGTGAAAGAGTGTGACTGCGTGGTGTGTGTGAGAAATGAGAAACGGACGGGAGAGAGGAAAAAGTCACTTGGATCAGGTGAAGCAGCAGAAGGGGAATTTCTCTCTCTGTATTTTCCACATTATTCATGTGTCAGATGGAGCGTGATATGTTTAGTGAGTCTAAGCAGAGCAGTTGGAGAGCAGAGCTGCATGAAATCTGCCCAGCTGAACGTAACGTAAATCTATCCGTTTGAAATGGGAAGTTCACACTCTTTGACATTACACAGTGCGAGTTACTGACTGGTAGTGATACTGTTGAATCGACATATCGGGCTATGGATCTTATGCTTGAAGATACATCTGCGAGGGAGACAGAAATGAGCAGTTATCCACATCCCAGCTCTTTCAAATGTTGTAACCATCAATAACAGAATAACACATTGCACATTGTTAAATGGTTAACACGTTCTTTGAGTGCTGTGTTGTGGTTTTGACTGGTCCATCTGCTGCTGTTCATTTCTGCCTGAAAGGCTGCTTATGTCTGTATATCAGTTAAATGACAAGTTGAATAATAAATTATGGAATAGAAAGATACAAAATTTTAAAAACCAATCTTCCAAGTCTTTTATTACAGAATGATAAAGAATTTTCTCATTCCACCCTCTCAAGTGTAGAGATGTGCTGCTTTTATGTTTTAATCATTGTAAAGTGAATATTTTCTTCTTTCCCAAAAGTTGATTGGATGAAAAAGCCATCTCAAAACACTTCCTTGTGCTCTTGGAAGTTGTGATTGGCATTTTCACTATATTCTGACATTTTACAGGCTAAGTGGTTAATTAATTAATCAAAAGAATAATCAAGATTAATCGGTTATCCTAACCAGTATCAGTATTCATATGTTTCAGTAGTGCACAGGGTTTAAAGACTATAGCTAGTCTTGCTTGGTCCAGCTCAGGAATCCAGTGATATTCATAGTGCAGGTGTTGACATTAGAATATCTTCCATACGGATATAGATTTATGGTGAAGGAAAGTCCTCGTCACTGTCTTACATAACCTGTCTGATGGACTCAACAACGTCCAGCCGACTCATCTCCCATTCCCCTCATACCGGCTGCCCCATTAGCGAACACTATATCCCAGATTGTGTGTGTGTGTGTGTGTGTGTGTGTGTTTAGAGAGTATGGTGCACTGTGTCAGGGGTATGGCTCTGCTGACAGTACTCATCTCAGGGAGAAGTAGGGGGAGGAAGAGAAATCAGAAGAGCTGGCTGAGACGAGAAGAAGTGAAGGAGGGATAAAAGAAGAATGTAAAGGAAAGAATAGAGGGTGGGAGAAGTAGTTGAGGGACAAGCAGGGAGAGCCATTTTGAAAGAATGATGGATGTGAGATTGGATTTTTATTCTTTTTGATGTTGACACTATCCTGCTTAGATCAGAGTCATCAGCATTTTATATTGTATACCATTTTATTAAAAAAGTTGGGTTCACTGTAATGTTATCAGTAGCATTTTGACTCAAAAATATAAGTAACTAAAACTCAAAGTCAGTTGATCTGTAGAAGCAGTGCGCTGATTTCTGTACATATTTTACACATCGGAATAACAGGTGTGTCATACTTACATTTTACACACTATGTTTCATGAACTACTTGCTCCAAATACTGTAGGTACTGATTCAGAACTACTAAATTGATAAGCTTAAATTATTGATGCCATATTCATGAAAGCTAAACTAGGAGGAAAAAAGAGTCTGACAAGAGATTAGTGTTAGTGTTGGAGCATAGGGAATCTGATTATCAGATCCCAACCTTGGACATGATCCATTAATGGTTTCCCAGTCACAAATGACCAAGTTGGAAGTATTCCTTTTTAGGTTTGTTTTTTGAACTGTGAACTTTAGAGGTTTTGAGCAAAAATTTTGCCCCAACTGTTCACCCCAGGCTCTGTTTCATTTCAAAAAGAATAAAAATTAAGTTTCATTAAATCCAAGTGTAGTGTAAAAACATATTTTCAGATGTAGAAGAAGGTAAAATTGGTAGTGTGTGTTTGTGCATTGGGAGGAGATAAGCTCCCAAGGTCTTCTGATAAATTCTTGAACTATTCAGCTTCTTAGAAGCAGACAAAACCTATGCAAGCTGTGGACTATATGTACATATGTTTATGTTTTCTTTTCAACACCATGCAGTGTGTGAGTGCAGTTGTATTTGCATATGTACAGGTAAACACAAATATATGTAAATGTGACAAAGCAGTGTGCGCCTGAGCTGTTCTCTTTCCACCCACTTCCTCCTTTTGCTTTACATGCTGTGATGTGTCTGTGTCAGTAGCAGATGTTCATGAAATCTACCCCTCCTGACAGTGGGCAGCCTTCATCACCGTCATCACTGTGCCCATGTGTGCACATTGTTGTTATTTAGCTGTTTACTGTGGCATTAGTCACCTCAGGGGTTTGCAGATGTTTGTGGTAGAGCCTGAGCGATATTGGAATTTTGGTGCCAATACCAATATTAGGGATTAAAAAAAATTCTGATATCGATATATTGGTCGATTATATATAAACACTTAAACTTTATTGTCCAAAATGACATCAGTGCACTGAAACGGTAAACTTCACTGAGAATTAAATAAAATAACTATAAAAATAAATAACCATAAATAAAAAAAATATAAGAACAAATTGTGTGTGTGTGTGTGTGTGAGTGTGTGTGTGTGTGTGTGTATATATATATATATATATATATATATATATATATATATATTTAACTCGAATGAAAACAAAAAATCAAATATACATAAAAAGCTGCCTATATAACTTGACTTGACCCGAATATTTCCACTGCATTATTGCTTCTTAATAAAAGTATTCATATTAGCGCATATCGGAGAATATATGCGCCAACACCGATATATCTGTGAAAGGCCAATATCAGCCGATAAAATTGGCCGACCGCTAAATCGGTCGGGCTCTAGTAGCATTCAAGATGCACCTGTTAGACTGACTGTTATTACAACCAGGATAAATCAACAAGTTAATACAGGTTACTTATTTACTCATTATATGGCACAATTTAGCCGTGGCCCTCGAACATGTAGGTGACTTAAAATGAACTTGGCTGGAGAATATAATGTTGAACCAGTTGAGGACCATGATGATTATGTTTTCAGTATATATTATGGTATGGAAAATGTAAGCAAAATCACATATAACACAGCCAGACTAATTCATTTCCAGATAAGCCCATAAAATCACATCGACCGTATCCTTGACTTGAACTCCTGTACTGTGAAGGACTGATATCGCAGATTTATGAGCTCATTAACAACATTAATCCACACCCCATTGAACATTTAAAAATAGCTTAGGGCTCTGATCTTGGTGTAGTTTTAACAGCTGACCAATGGGACTCTTCCTTGGACTTGGTACACACATCGTCTACATCCACTAAACATGGCTTAGCTAGCATTTTACTAATGCTAGATTAGCAAAAATTTATCTGAACGTTTGAGTCATTTTGCTCTTGTTGTAGAGGCCAGCCAGCAGACTTGATGCACATGTTCTTGCTGTATCCGAATCTCTCAATTTTTAAAGCTTTTAGTGAGATGTTTGAAATCCCATTTGACCCTGATCCAGTCTGTGCCCTCTTTGGTTTAACATCAAAGGAGTCCTGTGCTGTCCTACCAAATAAAACCTATGTGGTCATAGCTTTCACTACACCCCTTCCAAGATATTTGATCCTTTTTTAAAATGGAAGCAACACGCTCCTCCATCCTTTTCTCATTGGGTCAAAGATGTTATGTATTTCTTAAAGCTAGAGAAAATTAAAGACGCACTCAGAGCACCTTTTTGAACCGTTGTTATGAAATGACGGCCCTTTTTATGAATCTACAGGAACCCCTTGATAGAGAGTAGAGTGGACCCCATAAATGTGCTATTACAGCAGACAGCATTTCCCTTTCCCCCTTTTTTTTCCCATGGCTTATGTTTGAGTAATTGATACAGTTATTTGGTTATCCTATATATTTTTTTTGTCTCACTTACCTACATGTATTCTATAACCTGTAATCCCATGGGTAGGGTGGCAGCATGCATGGATTAAATGTTTTGGGAATAAAATGGGAATTGCACTTACTGGAGAAAAGGTTTAGGAGTAACCTAGCAAGAGAGTGAAATGCGTTGACTGGACCAGTGCAGGAAGAATGTGGTGAAAAATTGGGAAAAAAGGCTAAAGAGAAATAAGTAGTTTTCTTAGTTGAGCTACATTATACAGCTTCATTCAGAAGAGCCATTATAACTTCCAGTAAGAAAATGTCTCACCAGTCTCTGCATTTCCATTCCTCCTCTTGACATTCTCTCATAGTGTTGGTTAGATTCTGATCGGACTTTGCAAGCTATGAGCACCTGCTGTTCACAAGTGCTGCCGTGGTTGTGTCTTTGTTTGTGTTAGTGTGAGAGAGAGCGGGAGGGGCGTTTGACATTGTTAGTAGTTCAGGATCCTGCTGGTCCCTGTTTACTGGAGTTCTTCACCCTCAGTGCTCAGCAGCTCAGACTTGAAATTAGGCAAGATGCTTTTAATACATAAATTAAGACTGATCAAACATTTGAAGTGTGATTTTTGGAAGTGAGGGTGGCATAATGAGCTGGGGGAGATCATTTTAAAATGGGTCTGGCTTGCATGTTTCGAGTTTCCTGTGGACGAGAGGAGAGAGGAGACCTAATACTCCACACTGATTCAAACCCAATGATTACACTCAGAAGATGCACTATGTAATCAAATTCTGACAGAAACATCTGACCTCATATATTCAAGTCAACAACAAAATAAAATCCAGTCAGTGGCAGCTCTGTCGGGGCAAATGCCTCAGTCAGATAAAAATGACAAGAGTAAGCCATACGAAAGAGAATACAGTAAATGTAAAAAAGTGTTGCCTAAAGAGTGTGTAAATACTGCACAATGCTCAGTCTGACAGGTTTCAATGACTCTTGCAAGATGCTGATGGCAGAGTAGGAACTAACAGAATGAAGCTATCCATCCTCCCTTGTATCAGTGGTTTATTTTCATAAATCACTTTTAGGAGTTTTATTCTACCCACAGGACTGTCATTCTGTCAGAATAAAAAAGACAAAAATGCCACCACTACATGCTCAGCTGAACAGCAGCATTATGTACTTTATCCAGGCCTGCCATTATTTATACTTTCGGTCAATCTATCAGTTAGTGTCATTGTCATTTTACAGAGGCCAAAATGACTGTCTTAATGATTGATTAAGATTGCATAAGATTGTCTACTTAGTGCCAACCTCCCTCTCCCAAGAAGTATTTATTTCATAATGATATGAAACAAAGAGCAAGTTATCTTTTTGAATTTGTTACTAGCATGTGATTTGTGTTTAAGTGAAAATGTATTAAATACATTGACTATCAATTTTTTTCAATCTTTTTACATATTTTAACATTCAATTTATTCATACTTCAGCATCAGCCATACACAACAGTGTTAATGTAATGTTACAGTTTTAACTCAAGATGGTCAATTTGAATATATTTTCATCAAATCTAGTTGCATATATTTCAGTTACAGGTGAAATTATTATTGAAAACATTATTTTTATTTCACCTTACAGATATTCTAAATAAAGCAATTACAAAGCTGTTATTTAAATTATATTTAAAATCTTTGTTTATATGATATGATGCAATTTTACAAACTAAAACACTTGACCAAATGCTTAGTATATGAGTCCAGTATTGTGAAGCTGCTTTGATTGTTTAAAATCAGTATTAGTACAACAATGTGTCCAAAGTATAGAAGACAGTAACTTTCCCACATCCAGCCTGTTGATGTGCTCGGTGCTTTCACTGGCGCCTTGGTTTATGAGCACAAATGACTCCAAGAGGCCATTTAGCTTTTATGTCTAAGAGCTTCTCTGCCAGTCTCCACATATCTCTGCAGTTGCTGTGCTTTTTCTGCTGCCATGATGATGCTTCATGCTGTAGCTTGGTGCTAAAACTGTCCTCTGAGTATAGTTAAAAGATTTCTGACATTAACGTAAAAGCCAAATATTTCAGCAGTCTTCACCACCCAGGTAAAATAATAATTTTTTTGGTTGTGTTGTTTACCTGAAGGCTAGGATTTACCAGATCTCTGCACACAAGTGTAGACTGTTGCTTCCCTTTGTCAACACATATTGTAAACGTATATTTTGATTTTTATATCATCTGGCACATCCCCACACACTGATTACTGCAGGCCAGCTCATACAAAAATAACGAGCATTTTTAAATGATGTTTTGACCTGATGTCTGAAGGACGCTGCTGATATGTGAGGAGCAGTGACTGTTAGCTCAGTGGGGGAAATAACCTCCAATCTGAGCCCAGTCGCTTCAGGGCCTGAGCCAAGCAGAGACGGGTGGGTGTGGAGAGGGGAGGGAGGTGCGGTCGTACTGGCTGACAGCAGAATCAGTCCTGTCTCAGGGCAAGCCACCTGCTTCCCTAAGCCCAATGGTTCCTTCCTTGCTGAGATCAAATCAACCAGCTCCTCTATTTAAGTAACATGTAAACAGGGTGAAAATAAGAAGTGGATATACATAATCTTTTGACCAAGCAGTGGTCCACCAACTTCCCACATAAAATTCAAAGCCAGTACCTTTTCCTAACAACGAATTAAGTTTTAATAGTAATAAATGGTCATTTAATTTATTAATGGTTGTCTTGGTGGTTTTGAATAATGTCCGGTTGAGGAATTATTAAGGTATAAAGAGAAGTTTATTTTGAGACATGCTTTGTTTGAGTCAATCACACCTCACAGTGATGACTACTTATTGCTTGTGCCACCTCAGCTCCACCCACACTCTCTTACTCTGAATTTTCTGACTCTAACAACTGATAAAGATGATTGTGAATGATATGCTGAGCTCTAGCCTTCAAAACATGTATTCAGAAACTAATGGCATATAATGAATCCTAAAGCCAAACTCCATTGGAAAAGGCATTTAGCAGTCAAAGAGTAATCAGAGTAGTGAATCTGCTGTTATCTATGTCATAAGATGATGAAGATTATACATTTTGGTGTATTGTGTACTAAATATTAATAGCATTGATTTAGGCACAAACTAATTGTAGGTTTCTGTATACTAGGGATGGGCATTTTCAGTAAATTCAATATTCGAGTACTCATTACTCGCAAATTATATATATAATTTTTTTATTTATTTATTTACCATTTATAAAATAGAAAAAAAAAAGAAATATGGGAGGTCCGTGTCCTACTGGAAACACAAGCGGAATGTTAAGCTTGCGTTTGCAGTCGGACACGGACCTCCCTGACCACGCCTACTGTGTGGCTGTCGGAGAACATGATATGCAAGTTTAACGCCACATATCTTGAACTGCATGTTATTTGCACGCCAACTGAGTTGAACTAATGCAGCCAAAAACATGTGCGCGAGTAGTGAAATGCTACTCGAATAGTTACATCAACAACGAGTACTTGAGTACTCGTACAAATTCCTACTGTATGCCAGTACTTCTATCCCAATCTGTGCTACCTGAAAGGTGCTTAGAAGAGCTACTGACCAGATTGTGAAGTTTGTGCTTTAATGAGTCAGTGCATGCTTAGGTAAGGTACAAGTAGTAACCTTACCCACTTACTGTACCTGAAAGGTGGATATATTATGCAACATCAACAAGTTAGGAGGCAACTAGCAAAGAGGGGGTTGGCCTGCATGTAGAGGAAATGAGAGAAGAACAGAAGAGCAAGAGAATAAAAAGGAACTTGTTAAATCGAGGAGTTGTACCTCTGCTGCTGCAGAGCGAGGATGTTAAACTAGAATGCAAGGTGTGGTAACTCAGAATTTTTTTGAGAGAAATGAAGGATGAAAGATAAAGAGATGTCTGCACGTCTGTGTGTTTATGGTTGTCTGCTCACAATATGCGAGTGTGCATGTTTTCTCAGAAGCTCTCCTGGCAGGCATTTGATGGGCCAGTGATCCGTGCTGTGCATGGTTTGAGCCACCTGTCTCTCTCTCTCTCTCGCTCTCACTCAACCGCCCACACACCCACCCACCCAA
>NW_019525500.1:1882918-1969745 GCF_002814215.2 Seriola lalandi dorsalis
ACCCACCCACACTCACCCACCCACACTCACCCACACACACTCAAGCACCCACCCGCCCATATAGACTCTATGTCTCTGTCTCTGTGTAACTGATTGCTAGCTGTTATAGATTTGTTGAAAGCATGAGGGAACAAGAACATTTTACACTGTTTGATAGATGCCATTCATGCCTTTTTAATATGAACAACATTAGATTTTTTCCATTAAAGTGTTTTTGAGCCCTGAATAGTGAAATGGAAATGGACGTAGAAAAATGATTCCTTAATTTTCTTTAAGAGATAGACATTTTGTTTATATAAATAATGTATCATCATCCAATATAAAAATCCAGGTTTTGTCTTGTATCTACATATAAGATATTAGCTCTCCTTTGCTGATAGACTACATCAGGTTACACTGCTCATAAAACCACTAAATCACTGGTATGAATTCAGAGCTATTATAGCAGCTCTATAAATGTGAGTGATAATGATGTGGTTATTGTAATGCTAATAATTTCAAACCACATAGAGATGAGTGTTGGAGGAGTGTTCTGCTTTCTGGCAGACCTCGGCTTCATCCTCTGTTCTCTCTCTGTAGCATATATCACTCTATCAGTAGGTCAAGGACACGGTTACTGCCAGTAAAGAGGCCATGCAGAGTGCGTTTGTCCCCCAATCCTACCATATCCCTCTACCTCTCTCTCTCACTTTCTCTCTCACTCACACATGCACAAAGTTGAAATGATAGACCACTCTTTCACTTTCCCCCAGTGACTCTTTGTGTTTGTAAGCCATCTCATTTGTGACTGCAGAACAAAAGAGGTGTGTGTGTGTGTGTGTGTGTGTGTGTGTGTGTGTGTGTGTGTGTGTGTGTGTGTGTGTGTGTAAGTAAGAGAAAAAAAAACATTGTGGTTTGGCTTTCTCACATCACATTTGCATTACCTTGTGCACTTCCCACTGTATAAAATATGATCCTCTTCAGAGCGACTTACAAAGTGCAACAGGAAGAATTAGAAATACCTTTAGTGGTAAATGGTAAAGGCTGTCAGTATTAAAGATTGAAGGGGTCAAAGCCCAGAACAAATGAAAGGCAACAAGGATGAGATTTGCCACTGCATTGAAATGAAAGTAATCTATCTTAACACTTATGACACTTAGAATATGCGATGGGAAATTCTTTGGTTCTGCCTCTTGGGATGTTTGAAATAGTTGGATACATAAGTGCTGGTAAGGATTCAGTGTGTTGTTTAAGGACAATGAAACCTCATACAGGGTCATCTGTTTGAAGGACAGCCTCTTTAACCATTTACCCAAACTACTGTCTTGAAAATAGTATAGTGTTGTTGTCTGACTCATAGCACATTGCAGATACAAAAGTGATAAAATGGCTGCTTTTCAGAGTCATTTACTTGTTCCAGTGCTGGGCAATAGAGCAATGGTGTATCTTTGATGCAGCAATGCGTGTTTCTTTGCAGTGATGCAGGTCTTGATGCTACCAGGGTGTATTTGGTTGGGCTGGAACAGCTTCTCTGGGCAGCTTGTAAGTGACTGTGCACAGATGTTTCCCAGAGATGTTTGCTTGGCTATTTCTTTTATACTCGTATGGACTTTTGTTTTTTGCTTTTCAGTTACAAACCCTACTTGCAAAAGAAACCAAGCAGCTGGTTTAATGCACCAGGCAGCACGATGCCTTGTTGAGATTTGGGAGGTGTGTGAGTTGGCTCCTCTGCTAGCCTGCACAACCTATGGTTACTTGTAATTCCCTTTTCTGCATCAAGCCGCAAAGACATTCACATGAATCTTCACGGAACTTTAATTCCAGTTCAAATCTGTACAGACAGTACAATGATATAAATATGCCTGCAGTAGCTCAAAATTAAGTGGCATAATAAGGTGAAGGTGCGGTGGTGGGTGTTGGTTTTGGCATACATTGCAGTCATTGGTCAGTGAATAAAAGTTGGCAGTAGCAGTAGTGTTTTGCAAGTCCAGAGCTGCGTGCTCAGTGTTTCGTTACCTGAACAGGTGTGAAGCTGATGATTTGGGTGGTGCAAGTGAATTCACGTTCCTTCATGAACCTACACTATGGCTATGGGCTTTATGTAGTCAAACCAAGTGTTGGACAAGGCTGCTATCACATTCCTTATCAAGCCCAGCCTTCATATGTGTGCATCCACACATGCACGCACTGACACTGGCCCTGGGGATAAGGCTGGTGCTGGGGTACTGACTGGACTTGCTGGAAATGTCACCTTCTTGAAATGTTGAAACTAGCAGAGTGAACAGTATAGGATCAAAATCAAATGCTCAGTTATACTATACAACATATTGATATAGAGGAGCATAGTGTAGAATGGCCTTGAACAATGAAAAACTATAGCAGGTTGCCCTGCTGCGTCTGACCACATGTGGTCCAGGTTCTCTATCTAATCACTGTTAGTCTTGAAGACTTGTGGTAGGGCAGGACAGGTGAGTTTTTTTTAAATGTGGAATGACGTTAACTGTATCTACTTATGCAGTGGTTAGAGTGGTGGTTAAAAAGTGTAGCTTTATGTTGACTCAAATTGAAAAATCAAGGTGTTATGATTTGCAGTAAGTGTGTTTAGTTTTAGTAGAGTATGTGTGTTGCTCTCCTTGAATTTAAAGCTGTAGGCTGGTTTGCCTTACTGTCTCTTTACTGAACCCGTGGCTGGTTTGAAAGCTATTACAGCAGTGTTAATTAGAAAGCTTTTGAAATAGTGTATTAGGAATCTCAATGAAACAAAATGGAACACCATAGAAGACCATGATGGAATATAATGGATGTAAACCATCATAGCAACTATTAAGACGGCAGTAAATCATGAAATGTAAAAGGAAATAGGGTGAAACAAACTGGAATATCTTTTTTTATTTTTTTTTTTAAAAGAGCAGCATGGTTTGCTCAACTGGTAAATTGTGTTGCTGAGACGAGAGGCAGAACTGTTTGGACTCCAAAGACTAAAAATAGTCTTTAAATGTCTTGTAATGTGCCAGAGCTGTGAGAGACAAACTTTCAGCTCAAGCACAGAGCAGCACAGGGCCACACAATAAACCAGCACTGGAGAGAATGACAGAGGTATGATTTAACCTTGTCTGAATGTCAACAAGTAATGTGCTTGGTCAGTGTCAGTGTCTGCATACTGTCCAGTGCTCACTACCACCTCACTTGATTTCCATTTTCTGAAAATATTTCTATTGTCGTTTGTATTCCCTCTTCCTTAATTTAGAGAATAAGGTTTTCTTTTAGTCTATTACTTTTAAGTCAGAATTCTAGCTAATACAAGAGCTCAGCTTTTCCCCCCTAGAAACATGTAGTGTGGCCAGAAAAAGAAAAGGGATTAGGGGAAAAAAAGAAAATAATTTGATGCAGTAGAAACAGAATATTAGGAGTAATGAAACATTCAAATGCTGAAACAGGGATAAGCAGATATTAAAGAAGAAGCAGTCGGCTTAAATCACTTTGCCTAAATGATCATATTTTTACAGGCCTGCTTTGATCCAAGATGTTTTAAACTTATTTTATTCTTAGAGTATTTACCTTATTGTTGTCTACAGTCCTGTTTTATAATGGTACGAGTGTGCATTGGCATTTTAAAGACAAAGTCTGGTAAAACCCTTAAAGCTTTGTTTACTTGGAAATTTTTTTTTTTTTTCCATATTTTTTGATTCTAGAGCAGAAACCTCACATTATTTTGAGGAAATTGATTTCTGTTTTGAAATTGGTTGAAATGTTCTTACCAGCCAGGCCAACATGTTGGCCGGTATTAGGTTACTGCAGAAACAGTCATTACTTAGTTTGTTCATGACACAACACCAAGTTTATTTTTACTATAAAATCTCTTCCTCATTGTAGTTCTTGGTCACAAAAACCCCAAACAACAGAAACAAATCCAAGGGAATTTGTATCATGATTGTTTGGTAAAGTTTATGTCAAAATGTGCTGCAAATAGTCAATGAAAAGATTAAGCAATTGACAGAAAACAGTGTCTGGTTCCAGCTACTCGGATATGAGGATTAGATGTTGGTAAATAAGACGGATAAGGAAAATATATATCACCTTGGACTGTGGGCTGTTATAAAGGGCAGTTTTCACTACTTTCTGACATCAGCATTTTGTAAAACTCCTAAACATTAATATTTGCATCTGCTTCGAGAATCCAATGTCAGCTAGGCTGTACTTACTGCACTGGTAGATTTTTCACCTGTTCAGGTTGGGGTGTCGGCTATATACAAATAACGATGCATTTTGCGTGGTTTTCGTTTCAAGCGGTTTCTCTTCACCTCGTCAGACTAATTCCTCCATTCATGCCTTTTCCTTCTGTAGCAGGACAGATGGATCATGGAAGAGATAAACATGAAGCACAGATCCAAAACTAAAATCTCTCTCACTCTCTCTGTTTCCCTCTTTGCTATTACAGCTCACTCTGCGCTGATTTTTAAGGGCGAGCGAGTTGACCCTTCTGTGTGGGCTGCCTCACATGGCCTTCACCGATAGGGAACATGCCTGCTCACTGTGTACCTGAGTGGGCTGGATGGGTGGTTAGAGGAAAGAGAGAAAATGTACATATAAGAACACCTGAAATGTTGAGGCAGATTTTTTTTTTTTTTTTCTTCTTCGTAAAGTTGATGTGATAAATGGGAATGGAAATGTTTTCTGTGAAGTATCTGTCCACATGACGTCCTGGAAATGTCAACCCAGCTTGCTCTCTAATGTAAAAATTGACCGTTGCATGACCACAAGCTGGTGAATTACAATAATGCAGAGTTCATTTCTTTGTTTTCATCTTTGAATGGAAGCATAAAACATGGCCAGCATTAGCTAGCAGTGGATAAAAACACTGAATTTGGGCAACATTAGCTGGCGGCAAGCAGACGCTTCCTCCCAAATACTAAACATTTCTGTAAAGACTGTTTTTTACGATTCAAGCCTATTTATTTGCTCCAACCCACCGCTTTCTTCACTGCATTTTGATAGATTGAATAGTAACTTAATGAGAGACAGGGTGGAGGAAGTGGAAAAGACTATGGGCCACAAGAACATTTTTATATTCTTATCCTTTTTTTCCTGCGAGGTTTGCTCATATGAGTGTTCTAAGTTGGATTCATCAAACTCTCTTATGAGGAGGTGCATGTTTGTGAGATGTGATCACTAGCATAAAGGACACCACTAAAAAATGCTAAATAAGGCTACCAGTTCTACTCTGTGTGTGGAGAGGTTTAATTCATAAAAAATGTTTTCCAGAGATTAAAAAGAATAATTTGACACTGCACAGCTTCAAATCCTGCTGTCAGATATCGTCAAACAAAAAGATAACACCTTTAGCCGAGTCAATAGGGATATTAGGGACCCTGAAACATACGATCACACCAGCGCTGTACTGTGACAGAAATAAAGAGGGAATGATTGAAGATGAGGAGGTTACACACGAAATAAATGTATTTCTAAGGCAAAGCGGTCCATGACTAATATGAGAGGTGGTCATGGGGGTATGACAGTCTCAGAGCTATTCTCTGAGATATTAGACAAGATAATATTATAATCTACAGAGCTTCAAATTAGAGCAATGTTACACTGTCAGGTGCAACAGAGGATGATGCTGCACAGTGGACTGCATAAAGACCCTGAAGCAGCTGCTGGAGTGAGAGAATTCTCCTAAATACTGTAATGTTTAAGATTCTGTGCCAAAACATTAATAAAAATCATAATCTAAAACCTCTGGGTAAAATGGCAAGCCATGATGATGATGATGTGGTTATTGTAATGGTCTCAGATGTTTTATTTTAATTAGTTTTGGTTATTTAAAGTGGTGTCAAAATTCATACAGACTAAGGAATTATGACTTCAGGTCAAATTAGTGTTTTTTTTTTTTTCCCCTTGTGAACAATGACATGACTTGTAAACCAGATCTGGATGTTTTATTTGTACCCGAGAGAAATCTCTTAACACAAGAAAATTGGTGAATGCCAATTCTGTTAAACAACTCGTACGTTCCACACAAGAACCAGTCTATTCATATGGTGGTTCTTGCATGAGGCCCAGTGTGACAAGAAGGGAGAGAATCTCACCACAGTATACTTAGATCGTGGAGAATTCACTGTACAACAGAGGATAAACCAGTTTGAAAGTCCTGTATGATGTGCATCATGCAGTGGCCATTACATTGTGTCTCTGCTGGCACTTAACAGTAATTGCTCTATGTTGAAGTGATCTTTCCACTGTCAGAGTTTAGACTGAGGCTCGCAGGTTGTTTTAGCACTGTGGGTGGTGATTGTTTCTTCTTTTTTTTTTTTTTTTTTTCTTTTGCTCACTCTTCAGCCTTTCCACCTACACTGTGTTCCTGTGTTCGATCTGGAGCTGTTGTGTTCTTGGACAGGTTTGACAGTGACTGGATCTACAAGGTTGCTCATATCACAGGAGCATATATAAAAAAAAATATTTGATGCCATGCTCTGAGCAGTTTGTGCTGTCATTGACTTGTGTGCAGCAGAACCTCTGTGAGGCTACATAACAGTGAAAGCCATCATGAAGGCACCAAGGCTAACATATTTAGTATAGTGAGCAGTGGAGTTCATAACACATTCAGGCAGGGTCTGAGCTTCTCTTGCTGTGCTATTGCATCTCTCTCTTTGCTCCCTTTCTTGTCTCACTTCATCATAGGCTGTCACTGCAAGAACAAAACCATTTCTTCAGGAGAGTGGAAACCACACTTCTTAAAAAAAAAAAAAAAAATCAGATTTCTTTCTTTCATATGAAGCTGTGTGTGTCCATGTGGATTAGAGTGCTGTGTAGTGGGCTGCTGTGATTATAAGCTTGACAGGAGACACCTTTCATCTTTGAAAATACAATACAATTTTTTTTTTTTTTTAAACGTTATTACCCATTAGAGACAAATTACTGCGATTGGGGGAGTTTCCCATCAAAGAGTTCATTGTGAAGGAAAAGAGTTTGCTCAGGTGTCAAAAATAAGGTTTGATCAGTGTTATGAGTCCATTTTATTATATTTATCTTAATTCAAGTTGTCATAGTGATTATTTGAATTCTCAGTGTGTTATTGAAAGCAGTTGAATAGTAGTGTCCTGAGATGAAGTCGGACACTACAGAGTTTATTTACTGGCCAAATCTAATTGCATTTTGCATGGTGCAACTGCAGATTTTTTAACTGAGTAACATAGTACTTGGTTCACTGCAAATTACCTGACACCGTAAATAATTATTGAGAAAGAAAAAAATGTATCACTTTTAGATAGGTGATTATGTCATCACTTTGGTAACTTCAAGCAGTTTTGTCAATTTTGGCAAGATTGACAATAATGAATTTATTTGATAAAACAAATGTTAGATTAGTTGATAAATTGAAATTATTGTTGGTTGCAGGCCTCAAGTTGATAGTTTAGACTTGTATATTTTACATTTGAAGTATTTGAGCACTTGTTTCTTCTTTTGGCTAAAATCACATCTCTCTCTCATTCTGTCTCTCTATAGGAAGTCCATGAAATTCTGAAAGAATATGAACTGAAGTACTGCTTTGTGGACCGCAACAAAGGCACAGGTAAATCTTGCACTTAACCAAGCATACAGACATACTCACACATTCTTGTACTCCAATACCTGTGAGGACCTTCATGAACATAATGTATTCCCTAGCATCGAACCTTTACCAACACAATGAATTACCCTACCCTACCCTAACCATAACCTAATTCTAACCCAAACCCTAAAACCAAGTCTTGGCTCTTAAACAGCACTTTAAAGAAGTAAGGAAGTGACAAAATGTCCTGTGGCCTTGGTCCTCACAAAGATGGATGTATAAGAACACGCACACATACACACCAAAGCAGGTTTGCTCAAATGAACTTCTAAACTAAACTTTAAATGTACAGCCATGTTATATCTGTCTTCACAAATGTATGTTTATAGTTATATGGAAAGTACAGCGGCAATGGTGTCTACAGTGTGGGTGGCCTGGAGCATGACTGTAACACTGTAATAATTAAACATACTGTAGAAATACTGTAGGGGTCAGGCTGGTGGATACATTTGCCTTTGACTCCAAATTTTCCAACTTACTCAGTACAGGATTTTTTAAACATTTCTGTAAAATATATTTTTTTAGATACTGTTATTACTGTTGTTTGATTTTCAGCACAGCAATGGTAGTTATGACTTTAAAGAAAAAAAGAAAATATCCAATTCCTCTTTGAATTGACTCGAATCGAATTGAACCTGAATTTCAATATTAGCATTAAATGATACAGTATAATGTTAACGGAAAATCGGTAAACTGTGGTCCAGTTGCTTCCCATTTCTTAAAGGCTTTTTGAAGGATAAGAGGGTGTCGTACGGTGTACAGATTGTTAAGGTCCTCATGTTAAACTTGTGATATTGGGCTAGCCTAAAAATACATAATAATACATACATAAATACAATTGACTTGATTGACTTCGCTACAGGCTTAGGGATTTTTCTTATTCATTTATAGATATGACTTGTGTATAGTAGAGACACTAGGAGGCTACATAACAGTGAAGGCACCAAGGCTAACAGAGAGTTAGTATAGTGAGCAGTGGAGTGGCAATGGTTTTTAGTGTCATATCGTATCTTGCCTTTCACTGAAGGTAATCAAACTTTCTTGTGTGACTGTCTGTCCATATCACTTGAATTTTAAAGGATTAATCTCTTGTCAGGGGTGATGGATTCTGCAGTGTTAAATACTAAAAAATCGGCTAGCTGGCTAGTAGAAGCGGTTGCAAAACTGACTGAGGTGATTTGAGGAATAGAGGACTAGGATAACGAGTCAGCGCTAGATATAACTTCAAGTGGTTCTAAAGTGTTCATTTGAGTGGCAGTGTGGTGTTGAGTTAAAATCTGTTTTTAAAGTCTTTGTACAAATCATGGGTGCATAACATTTAATCTACCATAAAGATACACTATAGTTTTTGCACATACAGTAATTCACAGACAATAATTTTAATCTTAACCACTACACACCTTTTTTTCCCTTTTTTCGGACACATTTTAATTATAGTAGTTTAATCCTACCATAAAAATCTAACTGTAAATTAAGTGTTTTCCCTATCCTCCTCACCTTCTGAGTACATTTGGTCCTCATAAGTCTCGAAAAACAAGAAGACACACACACACACACACACACACACACACACACACACACACACACACACACACACACACACACACACACTGAACAGGCCCTCTGCCCCTAGAGTGTGTCCCTTTCCAGGGAAATCTTACATAGTGCCTATATTTAGTCCGTGCAGCCAGCCAAGCACCTGAAACATAACGCTTTTAGAAAGTAGCTGGGAGCTGTAAACAGCTGAGAAATCAAAGCACCAGCCTGTCCAAAAGGTTAATGCCATTTCAGAGCAAATGAGAGCCTGATGAAACACAGGTCCTCATCGGACCAGCAGCCACAGTACTCCACTAATTAGGCCGCTGCGGTGGCGTTGGGTGTTGAGCTCTGATGTGCAGAGGTGGGTGGAGTTTGATGAGAATCCAGCATCATGAACATTAGAGGCTGTTGAAGACAAAGTTGAATTTTTGCTTAAACTTATATTGGTGCTAGCAATGGCACCACTTCCTGTTTGTTTCTTTCCTTTCTTCCCTCTCTGTCTTGCCTTACTCTCCATTATCTCTCTCTCACTCGCTGTCATTCCTTCTCTGACATGATCTCTGTCAGTCTCTTCCTTTCAATCAACACTTTCACCCTCCCACTTTATTTTGAATCTATATCTTTTCCTCTTTAGTGAAGTACCACTCATTTCATTTCAAGGACTTATTTCAGCAGAGTTTGACAACATAATGTAGTAACGTCTGGGTGTCTCAATATTAGCTCTTTGAATTAAGATGGAGAATGTATTGAGAGGAATTTACATTCATCTTCAAAGAGTTCTGCTGAGGACCTCGGGTGAAAGCAAGATCGGTAGGGAGGATTTTCTCTTAAGTTATTTTTCCAGATAATATCGTCATGAATTTTATTAAGGACTATGTTAAGATCGAACCTTCCAGCATAGGTGAAGCAGTGGGAGGCTCTGAGCGCTCCAAGGCAAGAGCAGGAACTTTCAGTTCATTAGCTTTACGTTTGAGCTTGAAACTGATCAGCGTTCAGGAATGTCTTGCAAACACAGTTAACGTGTAAATAAAACAGTAACTCGATCACAGTTCATTACTGCTGTCCCCTTAACTGAGGCTACCAGTAAATTCCTTGGCTGCTGTAATGATACATGTGATAAAATCTCTATTAATATGCTCATCAACTCATCTGGCAGCACAAACCATAAAGCCCTTATTGCATGATGAAATGAGGAGTGATCAGAGCGAGTTGGAGGTGACAAAAAGTTCGAAAAAATTGTTTGACATATTGGGAAAGGTGTCTTTGCTTTCTTTCATGTCTGTAAGCTAATAGCACCTCTAAAGCTCACTAATTAACATGCTATTTTTCATTTGTTTAATCTGTAAAAAAGTGTAAAAATCCACCAGCTGCTGATACAGCTTCATATTTACCATACACGAGACCAGAAAGTCGTATCAGTCTTCTCATCCAACTCTCGGAAAAAAGAATAAGTGTTTTTCCCAAGAAGTGATATTCCTTTAATCCTGCAGCTATATGTTAGTGCCCATCCCTGTCTGCTCACCTTAATGCACATTACTGGTGGCCAGCTATGCGCTGCGAGGAGCCGAAAAGTTATTCTAACCAAAGAGCTCACCTGCAGAGATGATCAATTGGAATGAAAACCTGCACTCTTATTAACCCTGCATGGCATTTTTAAAGATTTCCCCTTCTGTACAACACAATGCCACTGTTATCAAATGTATCCACTTCAGAGTAGAGTTCTGCACGGGCCTAAAACTGAGACCTGTGTCTTCCAGACATGTTCCAAATGAACCCAACTGGTACTGATGAATTTGAGCCCTGAACTTGGCCCAAGGAAAGAGGCCATAAGACGCTTGCTTAACTTTACTTTGGAGGACATTTTCAAATCGAAATGACGGATTGACAAATTTTTAGTATGTTGTATCTTATTCTACTTAAGCTCCTACCTGCAGAAAATGTTTAGTGGCCTTGGACACTAAGCATGGTTAATCTTAAAACCATTACACCTTATTTGGGATTTGTTTACTTAAAGACTGTGGGCTGTGCTGGAGCTGGGCTGTTGGCTCTCTGTTTTTTGTGTAGAGACAATGTGGGCAGTTAAACTTAGTGATACTGCTCATTAATTCTTTCATTCTGTTGAATTAAGTACAAATGTGCAGTTGCTTAAGGTGGGACGCAGCCCGAGCAGGCAGGGTGGACATTGTTCCTTGAGCTGGTATAAGTGCATGCCTGTAAGTGTGTGTTTGTACATGTGTGGTGGAAGATCCCCGGCTGCTTCAGTTAGAGGTGTTGCAGATTGATCTGTAGCTTTACACGTGTGCATATTTTGCCTTGATCCAGTAACCCCCTGGCTTGTCGCCTCTTCACTCACCCTAAATACACAGTCCCATCAACCTTGGCTTCTGTGGTTTTATACTTGGTGTCTGTTTGTGCTGATGTATACATACTTGTGTGCAGTTAAAAGTGCATCATTACAAGTGTACAGCTGTGTGTCTATGTGTTTTTATAGGGAGAGTGGTGTTAGTTGTGTGTGAGTGTATAAGTGTGTGTGACAAGACAGTCGGCTTGAACTCGCCAGCTATTGGATCAGTTTTCATGGCAGCTGGATAACTTCACCCCAACCAAGTGTTTACAGTCTGACTCACCACTGCCTTCCTCTTTCCCTCTCCCTCTTTCTCTTTTACCTTCTCTGTCTCTCCAGTCTCACAGATTAGAAATAACTAGATTTTCTGTCTGTTTCTGTCTGTGACCACCATTCAAGAGTTGAACATTTTGAAGTGTAGCACTCTGTGAAAACGATTTTAAGTGTATGACCTGAAATTTTGTTGGAAAGTTCAAAGTACACTTTGAACTGCACTGTTGAGACCACACAGTAGTGTCAATTTTCTATCGTTTACCAAATGCCAGGATCATATGTAGTGATCTACAGTGTGTATGTCTCAGAATTTGACCTATACACACTGCAAAATTGTTTCACTGACAATTTCCTTTTTGTGTCAGGAAAGTTTTCAGCAGTGATTTAAATCTTGTGAAACAGAAAAAAATGTAATGGCTGAAAATGTCCCCTTGTGTTAATTTTAAAGGTGTTAAATTAACAGGACAGTGAAGTGTGAATGTGAGAGCATCCCTTCACTTCGCTATGTTTGTATTACTTTCATGTGTCGAAGGCCTCCTGGTGTCTATTCTTCCTTTTCATGAAAGTAGGATCCTTGAGATCATTGAAGGTTTTTAAGCAAAACCTTTTTTTGCAATGTGCTCACTGCTGAGGTTTTACAGAGCTGCACGTATGAAGCGCAGTGTGTGAAAGTGTTGTTGTTCCCCTCCTTTTTTTTGGTTAGGTCATAGCTGTTCGGCTGGGATGATATGGATTTTTTTTCTTACTGTGGTGAAAAAGGAAAAAGCGACGTATCCCCACACTTCTCATAATAACATAAAAGATCTCTTTTCGCCGTTGCTTCATTGTAGAGCCATACTGGCCCTGTCCGTCACGCAATGAGAGAGTGAGCGAGTGCTGGGACTGGGCTTGTGCAAAACACTACGCTACTTTAGATCAAACAGACCCCCCACTCTCCCCACTGCCACAAATAGAATCTAATGGGATGGGAGACAGTCAATGATAACTAAACAATGATTATCGTGTAATCTATTTCAACTGCTGATCAATGTCATCACATCATATTTAGTCTGAATATCTCTTTTGTAGTATCAGTTGTTGTTGTTGTTGTTAAAGAGTAGCTAAACAACACTTAATGTTAAGTATTGCAACTTTAGCTGTCTCTCTCACACACACACACACACACACACACACACACACACACACACACACACACACACACACACACACATTTCTCTTAATAGAAAGATCCTTATGGGAATGAAACACTCAAACATTAATGGGAGCTGAAGTCCTGCCCATTATTCAAGCTAACCAGGGTTCCACTACCCTTAGCGGCAGAATGTATTTTAACATTTTCTCTTCATATGAACCAATATCTACTACTCACTACTTCTTAATATTGGCAAAGATTAACAAGAATCTGAAGTGAGGCGAGACTTGGGCTCACTGTATCAGCAGGTGGTGAAAGGGGAGACGAGGGTGGACAGAATGAGCGTAATCAATCTCGGTTCATTTAGTTGCTTAGTTCTCGGCAGAGAATTATCCGGGAATCGGCTCTAGCCCAGCTAGCTAATCTGTTCATCTATCTTTGAGCACGTAGCTGGCTTTGATGTAGCTTGTTCAGCTTTAACAAGGGAGGTGATCAACAGGTCAGCGAGTTCACTTACATTTCCCCACAAGGTTGAATTGGAAAAATGTTAAATTTTTTATGATGTAAAATCATTTGCCTACAAATCATGCTGCTTGATTACTAATCTTTCATCAAAGTCAAACTGGGCTCACTTGAAGAATTTAGAACCCTTGTAAAATTTGTTTAATAGATTCAGTTGTTAAGAGGAAAAAATATTAAGCCCTGGTGCACATCTTGGCACTGTGATGCAGAACACAGCTGTTATCAGTCAAATTAGCTTTAATATGAAATTGGTTTTATATTGGTTTTATATATCTCTCTGCTGTTGTTATCAGCCCCTAGGCTCTGTAATAAATGCACAATGAAATATTAATCGCACAAGGGAAATGGAAGTTCCCTTTGTGAACTCTGATTGTAAAGTTTTTCTTACAAAAATGGCGCAACATGGAAACATCATTTGTTTTTGTTTTTTTTGTTTTTTCTAAATTATAGAAAATTCTGTTTAACAGTGGTGCTGTACGTTACACAGAAATATTCAATTTTTATTTAATTGACTAAACCATAATTAATCAATCAAACAGGTCTCTACTTTCAGCCCTCTAACATAAAGAGACTGTTCTATAGACAATTACATTCCTCACGCCATCCACAGTCCACAGTCATTTTTCATTATGTCCTAATATCAGTTCTGGTATTTATGAAACCCATATGGGTCAGGCTCTGTTGTCAAGGAGTCATGGATCAAAAATGGCATCATTCCCCCAGGGAACAGGAAATGGCTTTATGGTTTTATGTGTGCAGAGAGATTTTTATAATTGATGTGAAATGCAGAGATATTCGCTGAGATGATCACATATGCAGACACAAAAACACAGTCAAGCATGCACAAATTATTTTTCAATGTTAAGCTGGTCACTTGGGAATGTGACAGTTTGTTTTTAGATGTGTGTGTTTGTGTCTACTTGGGAAGTCCTTAAAGCAATGAGTCTGTTAAAAGACTGAGAGGACTTAACTTTTGTTTACATCTGTTTCATTTTCACACTTTGTATGAAATATATATATATATATATATATATATATATAAAGTACAGACAAGCCAGAAATATGTTTGAAGTACTGCGAAATAGAGAAGCACTGATATGATCAACTGGATCGATATCTGCCCAAAGTGACCCCATTGCGTTTCATGTATGTACTTACATTAAAATGGAGACCCCATATTAAAATTTGAAACTGACTTAAAGCAAAGCTGTGACTGTTTACAACTATTTTTATGTTTTATATAATTTATTTATTTTTAAATCTAGAGAAATATAAAGTTAGAAAACAAATAAAAAAGACATTCCTAAATGGAAATACAGTTCTTACTGTTTACGTACATTTTATTTTCACGTTTGGCCATCATTCCTTTTGAAGCTATTGCTCTGGATAAGTATAGTTTAAAAAGTGACGTGTAGGCCAAAAGAACATCATCACTTGGGATCCTTATGATCACTTACCAGCTGAAACATAAACCTGTCAGTGCTTACTTGCTGATAAATGATAATGGTGATACTCTTTTGTAAGGTTTCACTGACTCTTTCTCTCCCAGGACCCATTTTCAATACCTAATGTACAATAGATTTTTCTAATAATTTCCCAAATAAAATCTGTACAACTACCTCATTGCATGTAACTCATTGGGATCAGTAAGACATTATTATTAGGCATTGCTATGCCACTATGTCTGGGCTGATATCGATCCAGCTGATCATATCAGTGCTTCTCTATTTCGCAGTACTTCCCATATATTTCTGGCTTTTCTGTGCTGCGGTATGTTGTTACTTTTCACCAGAAATATACACTTTTATATATTTGATAGGCTAATATTGGCTAGGCCAAGTTATTGTCCTTTACTGTACCTGCAATTGAAGCAAAGGGTGATGAGGAGGTTTGTTTGGTTGTGTCTTGAAAGGTTCTCATGTACCAGACCTCTTCTATAGCTGAGAAATGCTTCTAATTACCATTCATCTTATTAAAACTGACCTTTGCAACAGTGTTTGTAATTGCAATTAATTTACTTCAGTGTTAGTCCCTTTCCTTGAGGTGTATGTAACTGTTCCCGTGATATAGGCCTTAATTACACACACAAAGATAAGTTTTTCTGGCATTAATTATTGAGCTGATTGTAATTTACTCATGGTACACAGTATTTCCCTGTTTTCTCTAATTGAATTTATTAGGTCTAGCAAAACAGATTACAGTGATGAACTGTTGTCTTCTATGTGTCTTATATTTCTCTGAAGTATTTTTCTTACTATGACTAGTTAGCGGACCTCCTTCTGGCTCGTTCTCGACCTCTGCTCTAATTGAAATGTGCTGCTCGGAACTGCTTTGGCATACATCTGCACCCCATGATCGTATCAGTTCACTGAGCCAGCCTCCACTGTCTGGACTTATTAGGTCATAGTGATGGGAGTGTTTATGTGTCTGTCTCTGTCAGTGTGTCCTGCACTGCACATACCTGTGTTAATGTGTGTGTTTAAGCGTAACCGACTGTGTGTATAAGTGTCTCTGCGTCTCCATTTGCGGCTTTGCTCCAGTCTGTTGCTTCAGCTCCTCAGCTAATGATGACTTTTTTCCCTAAACACTCACCCTCCCAACACAAACACACACACACACACACACACACACCACAAAAAAGCAGAATATGCACAACCTCTATTGCTTCCTCCTTTGTCCCACCAGCTCTCCTTTTTTTTTATTTAACCAAAACCGTTTATATTGCCAAGATATTCCCCCAAAAGGTATTTAATTGTCTCATTGTCCTTTTGATCTGTGCCTTCTGGCCACATCTTACTCCCTCCAGCCTGTCAGTCCCTCCTTCCCTTCCTTCCTTTCTTCCTCCCTTCCTTATGTCCTTTCCTTTTAAGCAAATTGCAGGCACTTTACCAGCAGCTTGTTAGCAGGCTCATGGCCAGTATTCAAAAAGTTAAGCATCTATCATTATCAGTCTCCTTGCTCACATTACTATTTGGTGGGAGTGCCAGCACTGGATAAAATCTCATTATCTTTACAGATTATGAGTTGGCTGCAAATTTGTTCAGATTCAGATAGAAGCTCTGTTGATGTTTAATTTAAATTTTGGACTTCATGTACAAAATGTTTCAATTCACCTGTTGCCAGAAGCCTCTGAAAAATGATGGTGTGTGTTTGTCATTAAATTGGCTTGTTCACTGTGCATGCTTAATTTTAATACATTTGATTTCTCCCTTGATTTTATCAGAACAGGCCAAACAAATCCACATGCAAACTCATAATATGAGTTTGCATGTGGATGAGTTTTAATTATTTATTTCTCATTTTGAGATTCTATCTTACATGATCCATTTCCATTGCCAGTCATTCAATGGCCTTAGGCTGCGATCTTTGTCATCAGTGTAAATCATCTACTTATTATTTATATCCACAACTTGTTTGAGGTCCCGGACCAGCAGAAAAGAAGTGTAGCTTCACAATCATGCTCCCCAAGAGCAAATGTTGATCTGAAAAACTATTTAAAATGCTGGTCAGAAAGACAGTTGACTTTTGGGCAAACTTTACTTTTTAAATATAGAATATGTAAAACGTTTGTGACTTTTTTTGGTGTGGTGTCAGGTTTCTGCTGCTAAGATTGGTTGCAGCTAGATTGAAACCTCAGCCAGATAGTCAAAAAGGCAGACAGGCAGCTCGACAGGCACACAGATGCACACATTTACATATGTACCCTCAGACAGGCATATGAAGTGATCTGCCAGCCTGTTAGGAATCTGCAGGCATCAATCCATCCATCCAACTATTCAGTCAGCCAACCAACCAGCCACGGCGAGCTAGCCGCTTCCACATGACGCCACCAGTCCAGAGGTATGTGTACTAATTCGGCAGCGCTGCGGAACCAGGGATCTGGGAATACAATAGGGAGGGTTATCCTGGGAATCCCTGCTTTCAATGGAGGCCTTTGTGTTTGTCGCTGCACTGTCCAGTAATGAAGGGCAACATATGCTGGCAAAAAGGCCTGTCGCTTTGTGTGTGTGATGGTGTGGGCAAAATACAAAAAATACAGAAGCCGCAGGACAAATATGGACTCATTGACTTGTCCTGTATTCACAGAAGTAACGCCATCAATCATTTGTCCTTTTTTTTTGACAATGAAAACACTCATTAAGATGTTTTGTTTTTTTTGTTTTTTTTTTACTCGTCTTCTGTTTTATGTTGGTCTTTACATCAAAAAGCTATTCTCTTGCTTACACTACTTCTTATAAGATTAATATCTTTGTCTTTGGGTTGCTGTTTTGTGTTTTTGGTAATGATGCTGCTGAATGGAAAGTTGATTAGCTTGGCTGATAGTTGTTTGTGTGGAAGGGTGTATTTAGTTTAGGTATAGAATGTGGAAAATGGCTGTCAGAGAAATGGCTATAGTTCACTGCCTGGGGTTTCAGCAAATGTCTCAAAAACATTAAGCTCATTACATGCAGCGCCATGGTTCTGTATTGTAACCAGTTCCAAATATATTAAAATATTTAAGTTTATAACAAACATTCTTACAGATTCTGCTGATGAATTCCTTAGTCACTTTTTCCATTTGGGAATTTTAGTTTGTTTCCTTCAACATTGGTGTTATGCATTCGTCAAAACCCATGCATACTGTAGAGGACAGTAGTGATGCATCAAAACGTAGTCGTGAACAAAAGTGATTTGCAAGTATGTGTAGCATGTTGATGGTTTTGCTGCAGCATGGGTGTGTGACATTGTTTGTATTCCCAGTGCTACGGTAAACATTCAACTTGCATGGGGAATCAGGAATGATGGTATTTCCATATTTTTGTTACTTTATTTTGGTTAAAAAAGAGAGACGGACGATGTACATCATCTATGCCAAGCTGCTTTGACTGAAAATCTACTGAAAATAAAGTTGTTGTTTTTTTTTTTTTTTCGTTTTTTTCTTAATATTCTGACAAGAATTGGATTCAAGTTTTGATAAGAACTTGAATTGATAAGAACAATAGGAATCAAGTAAAAGCAAACCACACCCAAACCTAAACATCAAAATAAATAAATATATATAACAGGCATTCATTCGGACAATATGTATATCATTTCAGAACACTTTTAAGATTTAGAGCAACAGAAATCCATCAATTTAGAGGAATGAATGAATGAATGAATAAATAAATGAAAAATTAGGATTTATATATTATTATCATGGAGGTAATCAAAATTGTAAATCAAAGTGCCAATACTGTCAAACATTTCTCTTAAAGGATGTCTGAATCAGTTTACTTCAAACCCCACCCCCTCCCACCAAAATGACTCTTCCACAGAATGTTTTAAAACTATATCCTTCCTTCAAACACACCACATGTTCCTGCGTGGTTATGTAAGTCTTATGTGTCAACATCTGTGATTTTGCCTTGTAATGACGAAGCTGGGGAAGGTTTTGCGTGACCAGTGTTCTAAAGAGACTGGAGAGTTTTTCATATGACTGGGGTTGTGCTTTACTGCACATTAAGAGCATTTATTCAAATTAGGGCATTAGTAAATGGAGTTGAGGATTTGGCACTTTAGTAGAACAAGACGTGTGTGTGTGTGTGTGTGTGTGTGTGTGTGTGTGGTGTTCTCACAGGACTGCACAGCACTAGCTAACAGAGCCATTATGAGACTCAACACTGCTCTTTTTCTATTTTTCACTTTTTGTACTCCATCTTCCTGTCGTAAGTGACAGAAGCCGAGTCCATCTAATTGCTTCCCTGGACAGCAGCTTGTCACTGCTCTCTTATTTCTTTCTCTCTCTTTCTCTCTGAATCTCACTCCCTTCCCTCCCTTTCTTCCTCCCCTATTCTTTTTCTCCCTCTCTGTCATCTGTTCATCTGTCTCCTTGTGAATCACTAAATGCAAATCAGCCCAGGCCACACAAATGTGATGAGGCTGTTATCTTTGATCACACTCTCTCTCACTCACTCACTCACTCACTCACTCACTCACTCACTCACTCACTCACTCACTCACTCACTCACTCACTCACTCACACACTCACACACTCACTCTCTCACACACTCACTCTCTCACACACACCCTGTTGCTGTACCTCTTGCCATGTCATATCATGTTCCTTGTTTGTGTGTGTGCACGTGCCTTTTGTGTGTAATTAATTGTAAATTCACATGTGAAACAGTAGGACTAATGTAGATACACCAGAGGTTGCCTCATAGTTCCAGTATTTTACATCCAGAAGCCCATGCAGAACGGTATTATCATATTTAGTATCAAACTGTCTTAAGTCCTGTTATTATATATTGATGAATGCAGATATACAAATCATACATATATAGTGGTGTAATAGGTGCAGCGGTAGGTGCAACTATGACGCACAAACCAGTGACTGATCTAAAAGGTATAGTAGCGGGGGGGGGCATATTGTATTTATTGAAAAAATAAATAAAATAAAATATTTCCCCTTGGACTGTTGTGTAGCCCCACTCCTGGGCTGTAGACTGGTTCCCTGGACTGCAGTTAAAGGCTTCTGTCATCATTTCCTGTGATGCCTCCAACAACAGGATAATGATTTTTGAGCTCAAGTAGGTTAATCTGTAACCAAGGTAATTAGTCATTACCCACTTAGCTATTTGATCTACATTTTACTGTGTTACTGTTGCAACTAACTAGCTAATGAGTAAAAAATCAAAAATATCGAGAAATATCGATATAGTGAGAGTTTAGGTACAGTAGTTTAAGTTAGAAAAGATTTATTTTTTTGACAGTTAACTCTACTCTGTAGCCCATAACTCCTTGATGAGGCTAATGAGGTTACAAAAGACACAAATGTGTTGTTTCTTGTATCTTTGCAGCTTGTTTCATACTGTAGTACTCTGCATATCTACAGAGGATCACATTCAGTTACAGATGATGGTTTCAAAAACAATTGCCTGAGTCCAAAAAGGTTTGTGGTTTACTGTGCAGGATGATGTGCAAATTTTCCTGTGCAAATCATTCAAGTACCCGAGTGCACCTGTACAAGCATGCGCACACGGAGTGGTTGTGCCTCGTTTTGAAGGTTATCTAACCATTATTCCTACCTTGGCAAGTGTACACACATTAGTCAACTGTAACTGACCACATAATCGACTGTTTGACTGACTTTATGAACGACTTCATCATGTTGAGAACATTCCACGCTAGCTTTCATTTCCAGCAGGTGCAAGCTGTCCAAGTTTAATAGGCTGGCTTTTGCGAATGCATCATAAATAAAGAACCTGTCAGATGAGTGAATAATGAATTAAATTATGTTTTGCTGCATTTTCATCTTCAATAGCTAGGTAGAAAAAATAATTTAAGTGTGTGGCGCTCAGAGGCTACCGGCGACCACTGGGAACTTTAAACATGAATTCTTTTCTTGTGCGTTACCCTGTGCATAAGTTGATGTTATGAATCAGTCATTACACCTTAAATGTCAAGGTGACAAATTTTTATTGAGTTTTTACTTTTATTTTTAATTGACTCTTTTTTGAAAGTCCACTGATGTGGTGGCCCACCAGGATTTGTCCTGGTCAACCTGATGGCCAAACTGACTATGAAGGGTTTTATGGTACCTGGGTGGTGCCACGTGCGTAGTTCAGTGGTCAGAGTAAATATCAATAGTTATAAAAATCCAACAAACGTAATGAAAGACAGTTGAATTTACTTTTCTCTCGCTTCTCTCCTCTCTGTGTATTAACCCTCACTTTTCTCTCTTCAGTAGCCAGAGTTGGTGTGAGCAGTGTTTGCCTTATCTGTGGTTCACACCAATGCACATGAAAAACACACAAACCAAAAATACACACACAGTGTGGTCATACTATTATGGTTGAAAGATTCTGTACACACACACACACACACACACACACACACACACACACACACACACACACACACACACACACACACAGTCAAAGGATAAAGGCTAAGATAACCAGTAGACCTAGAAACCACACACACACACACACAACTGTGCCTTAGGTGCATCAAAAGAGGAAGCATACTTTATGTGCCTCCCTGAAGTATTGTCAGGATATAGTTTTGTATATTCAAATTTTCCTGTTCATTCTAGTGTCTTTTTGTTTCGTAATAAAGAAAGTCAGAGACCAAATGAGCTCAAATAATGTAATTGAAGCATTCTTTCTATTGCATATGTTTAAATGTATTGAAGTATTAGAACGTCATCAGTTTGTCATTATAAAGGCGTTTTCATTCTTGCATTGATTCCCTTGTGTGAATATAGTTTCTGAAAAAAACAGTGTTCTGGTTTCACTGGTGCCCATTGTTTTACACATGTACATGTGAGTGTTTATTCAGTCAAGGGAGACATTTTCACAGATGCACATGCATGGTTTCACAACCACAACCACATTACAGTAGTTCTGCAGCTGGTGTTTATCTTAATTATTGATTAATCTGTTAGTTATTGTCTCAATGAATCATTTTTGTTTATGAAGAAGATAAAGAATTTCTATCAAAATTGCATGATATTCTTCAATATCATGCGGTAATATGTATAATACTTATTATAGAATATCTTTGATAATGAAAGCAGAAATCATCACGTTGAAGCAACTGAAACCAGAAAATGTTTAGCTTTCTGCTTGAAAAGCAATTGAAACAACTGATTATCAAAATATGAAAATTAAGTTTCCAGCTGAACAACCTATCAGTTAATCAACTGATTGTTGCAGTTTGCATTGTTGCCACGTTTACAGGGCCATTTGTTGCTAATTTTGGACTTTACATAGACCAAATGATTAATCAGTTATCGGATGAAATAATCGGCAGAATAATGGGTAATGAAAATAATCGTTAGTTGTAGCCCTAGATTTAAGGTGTTTGGGTAGATCACAGTTCATATGCAGTAAATTTTTATTTAGTCGAAGCTGAGGAGGGAGAGTGGCACGCAGAGTAAGTACAGAGAGAAGGAAAGAGAGAAGGAAAGCGGTGATGGAGGAAACATTTTGAGGAGTGGGAGGTGGTAGAATGTGAAGAAACTGAGTTGATGGATAGAAGATGAAGGTTAGAGCTGCCTTAAAAATGATAGATTGTATGACTAATGATAAAAAGGGAGACAGACAGAGGGATGGCATTATAGAAATGAAAAATGCGAAAAGGTGGAGTAATCTGCTTGAAGAATCAATAGATGATGAATTGATACAGTGGTTCGTAGGGGGGAGGTCACTGTTATCACTGTTATTTACTAAAAAATATTTGCAATTGGCGACAACATTTTTTTTTTTCTTAAACTGAAACCCCTAAGAATAGCTGTACTTGACTTTGATCATTTAAGATGAATTTGAATGTAAATCACAAACTCTATTGGTTACCTTTTTTATATTCTCACTAGAAATTCAAATTTCCATATGTATAATACAAAACAGTATTTAAGCACACGCAATTGCGTTTTTGAATATGTTGAACGATCACAATTTTTGTGAAATGTTTCAAAGAGGGACAGAGTGGTTGTTTGAACAATGTGGCTGTGGGCGGGCTGAGTGGGCGGCTTGTTGAAGAGATGGCGACTGTTAGAGCCACTCGGTGCTGCCTCTTATGCCTCTTATCCATCTATCCATTTCTCCATCCCTCTGTCCATCTATACATCAAACACCCATCCGCCGACCTCATATACCGTACTATGACAATTTGAATACTTCTGTGACAATTAACAAACAGACCAACAAACACAGTCATTTGGGCTCAAGAAAAAGCCAGGAAGCCAAAGAAGAAAATAGTGCCCATTCAATATTCTTCATATTGTTGTCCTACTTTTGTACATGATATCACTCAGTGGAAAACTTTGAAATGTGATAGGAACAGAAAACAATATACTTTTCCCTAAATGAGGCCTTGGTTATAAAATCATGAACACAACTCATAAGAATTAGAAATAAAATGTTGTAATACAGAGGCATTAGGAGATCTTTCTTTATGCATAAACATTGGCAAGAAAAGCCAAAAAAGAAAAATAGACAACTGAACTTGATCAATGTGATAGGAAAAACTGGTGACCAAGACCAAGACAAGTCCAAGTCAAAACACGACACTGAGACAAGTTGAGATAATAGAAAACAGAGACCAAGACTGGACTTGAGTACTACAGCCCTGTCTTACACTGTTTGTCAAACTGAATGAGGCAATGATTTGCTGATATCATTCAAATTGCTACATGCAGTTCTTTTGAAACATCATTGCACAATTAGCGATTTTTCAAATAATACATATTTCACAATAATTAAAATCTGTTGAACCAGTACTAAAGGCCCTGAAGTCCCGTGGAGGACTGCCATAGAAGTGGCTGCAGGCTGGAGGACTGTGGGGGACTGATGGATGGAAATGGTGAGAGAAGAGAAACAGAATCAAGAGGAGGTGGTGGTGATGGAGAGGAGAGTGTGGGAGGGCCGACATGTTAGAAGACAAAGGGGTCGGAGGATGAGAGGAGCGCTGGAGAGAGAGTAGAGGATGAGGGAGGAGGATAAAGCTTGTATGAAGTGTTTACTCATGTAGATACTGTAGCAGAGAGCGGCAGGGAGGAATAAAGCTGCGCATGCAAAGGAGGATGAGGTTTATTGATGCTACAGAACTAAGAGGCATTATCAAGGCTTTGTCAGAGCTGTTTTATTATACTTGCTGATGGTGTTTTAGCACAGGTAGTAGGTATTAAAAAAAAAAAAAAAATCATTTTTATTTGTGCAAACTCTTTGGTAATGGTTGCCTTTCAGACAATGCAAATGTCTAGATAGCCAGTCAAAGCTGTTATCCCCTCAAAAATCACATTTGCTGTGATCTGAGGATGTATACACTGTGCAGTTCACAGTTAAGAACATCCTTTAGGGCTTCTTTGTTAGGATGATTCAGATGAGACTCGGTGCTCTCACTGGCGTATGTGTGTGGGAGAGAGAAAGATTGATAAATGGTAGAAGAGCAACAGATCCAGAGAGCTCATCCCTCTGGCCTGTCAGTGCTGGCTCACACACAAATAATATAACCTTAGTTCAGATTGAAATTTCAATGATGATGTAATTGCTAAACACCATCCTCAGCTCCATGGTTTCCTCTTATCCACCTTTCATCTCTAAAGCAAATTGAAATCTTCGACATCATTACTCAAGCAACTTTTCACCTTTAGCAGCGATGAGGATCAGTGAAATGGATAAAATTATAATTTATCACATGAATCCCTGTAAAGGATAAAGTTATCATGGAAGAAGTAGAAGACTTCCAGGCTTACTCTTGTTAAAATTTCTCATTTAGATTGTTCCGAAATGTTGCCCTTAGACTTTCACAAGTTTAATGTTTCCTGAAAAAATGATGCATCTTGTCGAGGTGAAAACTTGTGGATATAAAATGCAGAATTAAATTGGCTGTAGGTCGAGGTTGTATTTTATTTTATTAAGCTTAAGGTATCTTTATTTCTATTTTTGTAGATTTGATACACCATGACAAACTGATTTTTAAGACCCCAGTGCAATTCATTTTGATCAGTGGCTCACAAAATTTAAGGATCAGGGTCAGGTTTACTACGTATCAGAAGAAACACCGAGCAGGGCTGTACTGTGAGGATATACTTACTTTGAGCGAAATGCTAATCTTACTATGCTAACTTGCTCACAATGACAACAACAACTTGATCATATGTAGCAGGTATTATATTTACCATGTTCACCATCTTAGCTTATGCTGTGTTCACATCATATGGGATGGTTGTAGATGGGAAAGATTCCTTTAACGGCTTCAGTCAACGGCTTTCATGACATCTGACAACTTAAGATGGTCTGATCAATCCTGGTTGACATGGGGCAATTGTGTTTTCTTTATTTCACAACAGGAACATTCCTCTTGTGAGTCACCAAGTCACATATATTGCTGTATTGTAAAGATTGTAAATAACTCCAATATGACATGAATGTGACATTAGCCTATTAGCATGTTAGAACTAATAATTAGCACAAAACGTACAGCAGATACTGATGGGTATATATCATTGGTTTTTGCAGATGTTTGGTCATAAACCAAAGTGTTGGAAAAATAAACATTTTGACCTGATGATGGCGCTAGATGGAAAGTCACTTAGAGTATTAGAATTCCTTTTGTGGGGAACATGTTTGTGTGCCAAATTTCATGGTGGTCTGTCTTACTGTTGTTGAGACATTTCACTCGCAAACACGAAGGTTAACGTCAGGGTGGCACTAGAGGAAAAGTAAGGTGTCACTGAAGTCAGGAGGATTAATTGTCTGGAAACCAAATATCTGTACAGAATTTTATGCAATTTATCCAATAGTTGTTGAGATTTCAGTCCAGATAAAAGTGGAGGACTGACCGACATTCCCACCACAACCATGAGGCTAACATAGCTGAAAATGGGTCAAAGTAACAGAATGGTTTGTTGACATCTAAATATAAGTGGTAGGAAAATGCTGATTAATTATATTTACTTATGAGTGGAAATGAGTTTTTGTAGTTATCAGCCTGAAATTCAAAGTGTTACCAGGTCCTTTTAAAAGTCTTCACGTAAGCCATCATAAGATGACACTTAATGTGGATAGAGCTTAGACTGGAACGTTTTTCCCGTTGGCCCGCTGAGTTGTTTATTTCCATGAGACTCCTGTCGCTACCTGAGACTTTCATCTTGGCCTCGGGGCCAAGATGAAACAGTAGGGCCACCATGCACACAGCATGAGGACCGGCCCCTTGAGTTCTTCAGTGGTCCGCTGTGTCGTTTGTAACTCCCCTGTTTTTAATTAGCTCCTTCAACAGGGAATGTGGCAGTCTGAATTGCAGCCTTCGAGGTGATTTCATCGGAAGATTTCTTTTCTTTTCCTGTGCCCCCACATACTCCTCATAGGAACATGGGGAATAATCGACATGTTCAGAAGGAGAGACCCATAATTAAGACTCTGGCACTTTTGTGTAATTTTTTTTCATGTTTTCTCTTTTTCTTTTTTTTTTATTTTCTTTTTTTTTTGACAAAGTTCACTTGGTAGCTCACTCAGTGATTGCCAGGCTGTGAATTATAAGATTATTTCTAAAGCTATTTAAGAGTCTTAGAGTTCTCCCTTTCACTGCTGGAGAAAGTATTGAGCAGGATTTGATGTCAGCCCCCGCTTGTCGGGCGGCACTGTGTCATTAGAGGCAATAGAAAGAGAGAGAGAGCTTTAGCATAAACCCAAACCATATTCTTTCCATCTCCTCGTAATGCCTAATGTTAGGTAGCGTACTTAGCGGGTTAAAAACCAGATTAGGCTCTCAGCTTAGTGTAAGAGATCCATTACAGAGTGTGTGAGTGTGTGTATGAGTAAGAGTATTAGATGGGGTTTGAGGTAATTGATTTGGGTGGAGGCAGCATCTGAAGACACAGAGACACATGGTAATGGAGAAACTGGAAGAGAAGTAGTGAGCGTCCAACAGACAGACAAACAGGCATACAGCCAATAGATGTGAAGAAATACAGTAGTCAGAATGGCATAAGGTGGGAAGCGGAGGCACAAACAGACAATACAGCGAGATCAATAGAGATACAGAAGCGCTGGGGGGAGCAAGACAAATACAGACAGGCTTATAGATGAAGATACAGGGAGGTGGGGATAGATTCTCTGTGTGCGAGCTTGATCCTGACCTTGCGTTAGATCTGCCTACAATGATGTTCTCTGTGCAAACTAAAAGATGCCCGTGGAGCAAATGTGCCAATTGTTACTCATTTCAACATTTTTTTGCTAATATTTCCCATCCAACGCTCCAGCTTCTACCTGATCTTCACACACACTCTGTTGTAGATGTTTGCACAGAGGAGCAGTTTATACTGTGGCTTTAAAAGTCTTTGTATTGTATTTTTGAACCAAAAAATGTGGACATTGTGTCTGTCTGCCTTTATTTTGAGGGATTGGCACGGTTGGTATGTAAATACATTCTGTAGCTTTGATATAAGATAAAAGAGGTGGTGTTTGTGAGCAGATCAGTGGGGGCATCCTGCATTACAGATGTTTTTAAGCCATCTCCATATTTCCTTTCTGCTCTGCATCTTTAACTGTTGAAAACATTTTAATTTGACGGTCTGCATCTGAGAAGAAAGGGAATGCACATATGGTGCCAACACTGACACAATGTCCATGTTGTCCTAAACTACTTTCACTGCTGATTAGCTGAAAATTAACTGACAGAAATGTTTGATTAATCATTCAAATCAGTTATCCGGGAAAAATGCCTAACATTCTTTGTTCCCAGCTTCTCAAATGTGAGGATTTACAGGTTTTGTTATGTCTTTGTACACTGAATATGTTTGGGTTTTGGGCTGTTAGTCAAAAAATGACCAACAGATTATCTTGTAATGTAAAGTTACAACCCATCTATTTACATTTTTGTGCCTATTTCTGTAGATGTTAAACTTGCTGGGTACATGTAGGATATCTACTGTAAAACCTGTCCAGTACTTTAGGAACTGGTTTGTACCAACAAGCTTAGTTTGTGCCAACTACAAAATAACAAAATATGTATGCTGAGAATAAAATATTTACCTCCTAAGCTTGAAAGGTGGCCATAAAAATGTAGCAGCTCGCTGCTCCTGCGGAGAACAGGAGCTAATGGTGTAGATTCAAAAGGGTTAAAATGGATTTCAATAAAGTCACAGCCCAAAACATCGCTGGAAACATCTCAAATCATTCCTGCAGCACAATCCACTTCTCCACCGTTAACTTAAATCTGAATTTTCCTCCAACCACTTATAATTTCTCTTCAACAGAGCTAAATACAATACTTATGTATTGCAAGATTGCTTCCTCATAGTTCTGAAGATAAACGTAGCTATGGTGAAGGTAGGGTCGGTTGGAACATACTGAACATAGGCAATAATTGGTAGGAAAGTGGATTATGATCGAGTCAAGTTTTGTAGCATGCTCTAAACATTTCAGGACCACCTTTAAATTATTCAGGTACTGAGTAATTGATTCTTAGAACAGAGATTTTCTTGTGATGCCACATATCTACCTAGCTTTGACTGAGTAGTTATAGTTTCATTCATTTGGTGTGATTGAAGCACCATTTTTTGCACCAAAAATTACTAATAGTTCTGATGTTTTTTGGCTGTGTTGCTCCCTCTGATGAGTGGCAGAGACACCAGCTGCCAGTGTTTTCATTTTAATAATTTAACACTCACTCAGTGATTTGTGGGTCTGATACCTAAACTTTAGATTTCAGCTTCCCATCTCCTACTGAGCCAGACTATTTATTGTGTGCTCAGTATCAATGTGATATTCCTTTTGTCAATAACTTCTTCTGAGGGTGTTTATCTTGAGTTGAGGCCTGGAGCAGTATCTAGAGTATATGAATCATCTCTCATTCTATTCATTTTGTTCTCTTTTCTGTCTTGCTCTTTCTGGGGTTCGTTCTCCACACATGACCACAGTATATCAACAAAGAGCACATACACATATAATCATGATTGAGGTGTGTAGGCTGTAAATGACCTGTTGTTTGGAGCTCAGCCTGGAATAGCTCAGAAAATACTCAGTTTCGCCCACTTTGGGTATAGAAGCAAACATATTTGCATACCTGTTTTGATTTTTCACACTGATGAAGGCGTATAATGATGCCAGATACCCAGGGGGTCTGTAGTGCCCCTTAGAGTTCAATATAATATAATATTGGGTATTTTGGTTTCTCTATCTTGTCACCAGTAATGGAAAACAAGAGCTACAAGTGATACTCAAAGTATCCTCCAGGCAACCAGTTGTCAGGCTTTCACTTTCACTTCAACATGTAGCATTATTATGAGGACACACAAATGGGATCCTTAAAAAAACAGTCATAAGTGGTATACCGCTGTTTTTGGGGTGCAAAAATACTCAAAGATTGCCTCTGCCTTCTTCTTACTGATAATGTCTGTAAATATCTTTTGAAAACACTGTTACTCATATTGGATGTTATCATATCAACACAGGTAGAATATATTAATATTAAGGTATTTAAACAAAAATACTGTTATATTTCATTTTCACTGTATCAGTACCTGACAACAGAGCAGGTGGTGGATACAGTGGCGTGATTACAGTAAAACCAAACTCTACTTTGTATCTTGGGTTTAGTCATTTTTCTCAGTCGAAGCCAATTCATAATCTAAGACACTGTTTGAAGTATAGCCTGACCAATACATTTTTTTTTTTTTCTTCCTTTTAAATTTGTTTTATCTTATTAAACTTGTTATTCTCTCTGGTAGACAAACTATAGAATGGAGACACTGTTTCTAAAGATCAGTTTGGCATACTGATACCGATTTATCTGCAGTGGGGCCAATATAGCAACATCGCCGATTTATGGATTAGGCTCTGATGTGTACATTATTCTTGGGTCAGGGTCAGCGTAGGTTAGGTTGGAGCTTTGATAAAAGACACTGGGTTGTTTTCTCATACAGCTGGATGACCGCAGTGGTGGCTTTACATGAATAAAGCAGCATTATCCTGAGGTGCAGTGATAAATTCCTCCAGGTCAAAAGCCCATAGTGCACAGTTCAGTTGTTGAAGATTCACTTCTAAGGCTCTCTCCAAAATCGCGCACACTATTTTTACCGTTTCACTCTGATTTTACACAGTTTGATCTGCCCAAACCTGAGCATGAAAAGTTTCCAGTCTGGAAACTTAAGTATTTCAACTTTAACATCAATGTGGTTACACTGGACCGCAGAAGTTATTTCTCAATATCAAACAGCCTTTTTATTTGTATGCTTGCCCTTTCCCGCAGCCAGTGTCTTATTATTCTGTAGCATTGTAATTAAGTCTGTTTGTCTTTGACAATTAGGGTGCCAGAATGCGCTGTAGTTATGTTTTTGTGGAAACTGAATGCATGGTCTTTCTCAGCAATGCCTATTGATTTTAAGAGTCAAACCTGAGAGCTACACAGTGTAGTTTTTTCTTTTTCACTATTGGCATCTGAGCTGGTCCATTGGGTCAGCTGAAAGACTTATTTATTACCAAACATAACATAAAGAGGCAAAAAAAAAGTAAGTGAACCCTTTGGAATATCTGCATTTATTTATAAATTTGTCTTAAATTATGGCCAGATTTCATCTACCATAATGAACAAACCATTCAAATATTCGTATGTGGGTTGAAAAAATTATTAGTATTTGAACCCCTCGGCTATTAACATCAACAAAAATTAAATGGAGTCAGGAGTTAGTAAGCCTGGAGTCCAACCGATGCAACCAGATTGGAGGTGTGGGTTAGAACTGCTTTGATTTATACACAACACTCTGACATTTTTAGTTTTCTATTCACAAGAAGCATCTGTTGATGTGTACCACAGATCTCAGAAGACGTACGATCAAGAACTGTTGATTTGCATAAAGCTGAAAGGGTAACAAAGTCATCTCAAAGAGTTAATGTATTCATCTGTACGCAGTAAGACAAAAGCCAAAGGAGGTCAACCAGTTATTAAATCCAAGGGTTGACTTACTTTTTCCACCAGCACTGTGAATGTTTAATGGTTGTGTTCAATAAAAGCCACAAAAGATTATACTTGTTTATGTGTTATTAGCTCAAGCACATTAGGGATGAAGAACTGATAATTTGCTCCCAAGTCTATACAAAAATTCTGAAAATGTGACTGTACTTGTTTTTCCACAGTACCATAGGTACAGTAGAGCTCGTAGGGGATTCTTCCAGGACTGATGAGGGCAGTATTATAATTAATAAATAATAATTGGATAGTTATGTCCAGTGTGCCCACCTCCTCAGCATTGTGTATATTGTGCATTGGGTCACTGGTGAATTGTTTCAGTTTGTATAGATGGAGTGTTCTCTCTCTCTCTCTCTCTCTCTCTCTCTCTCTCTCTCTCTCTCTCTCTCTCTCTCTCTCTCTCTCTCTGGGGTTTAGCTACACATTCCATATTAATTTATCACCAGCTCATTTCACAGCCCATGAATCTGTCCATGGCTGTTTTGATGTGTAGCCAATGCTTTCATATATTTCTCTATAGGTTTCTAATGTTCTCTCTATACAGTTTGAAAGCAGCTTATGTTTTCAGTGTCAGAAAAGGAAGATATATCATCTTCTGGGAAGAAAAATGGATAGAAATAAAAGCATGAAACTGAGACGGCGGTGATTAGAAGAGATATTCTGATGATATGGAGTAGTATTTATTTGAAATGTGACATTAAAAAAATATTATCACTGGCATGAAAATGAGGCCAACAATCGTCCTAAGGCATCACAGATAAATTTCCAGTGACACTTAATTATTTAGAAATGCTACCTGTGCTGTGGTAGTCACCAGTATTGTTGGTTCCCTGACATATTTCAGTCAGGTTGTTGTTTTTAAATAAGATGAGGAGTGTATGTGTGTGTGTGTCACAGTGGATTCCCCCTACATAGTGGCTCCCTATTGGCTTTCTAGCTAATGTGTTGTCTTTCTCTCTGTGTATCTGTCTGTCTGTCTTTTATGACTGTCTGTCTGTGGTTTTGGTTGTCTGTGCCCAAATTTACTCTTTTATCTTTTTTCTTTTTTTTTTTTGTCACTTTATTACATTTGGCCTGTCATTTATTTTCTTTGCTTTTCATGTGAGTTGTTTTGTGCATGTTCTTTGACTGTGTGTCTCCATCCTGCATTTTCCATCAACTGCTTTCTGCCTGTTTTTTGAATGTCTGCTTTGAATGTATGTTTGTGTGAGTCTTTCACCCGTCCCTGTCCATTTATGTCTGTGTATCTCTTTCTTTGTGTCTGTTCTTGTCCTTGTCTGTCTTTTCCCCTCGTCGCTGTCTCCATAATGTCCCCTCCTCCAGCCTTTGTGACTTTGCTGAACGGGGACCAGGCTCAGGATGCCATCCGCTCCCTCCATCACAGCACTGTCCGGGGACGCTTGATCAACGTCACACTGCAGCCCACCGACTCCCTGCTCTGCCTCACCAACCTGCCGCACACCTTCACCGCCCAGCAGTTCGAGGAGCTGGTGCGCTCCTACGGAAACATCGAGCGCTCCTTCCTGGTGTACAGTGAGCTGACTGGCCACTCCAAAGGATATGGGTTTGTTGAATACATGAAGAAGGACTCTGCTTCAAGGGCCCGCTCTGAGCTGCTGGGCCGACCACTGGTACGTTACAGTGGTTGTTTAAATGATCTTTTCATGTCTGATAATTAAATGCTGTTCTGCTACATTTATCCATAAGATTTAAATATGTTGGAACAAAGGTATCGTACGGAGGGCTTCTGTTTGTTTGAACCCTTGTTAATGAGTACAAAAAGACATTTTAGTTTGTGGAGCCTCCATGAGCCATCCCATTTACGTACTGTATATACAGTCCCTATAAAAGGTCTTCTTCTCTTGCAAGTTGTATTTATACAAGTCAACTGAAACTCCTGACCACACACAGGTGATCTCCATTTAATTAATATGCGACTTCTAAACCAATGGCCTGCATAATTGATAACTTAAACTATATTTAGGCTGGATTTATTTATCCAGGGGAGGTGTGGTGATTTTAATATTACCTCCACTGGTCAGTGATTTTATTCCTTCCCAGCAGGGTGAATACTTTGTTTTGATTGAATTGCATCATTGCAATTGGTTTTGTATTTTAAATTTCTATCTAGCTTCAATAAAATTGACACCAGCCGCCCTCTCATGATGTAAACATAAGTGTGCAGAAAGAGCAATAATACATTTGAGTCTTCGGTCACATCTTCAGATTGAGTTATTTACTTCTATAAAACTTGGGCGAAACTTGTGATCATCATTGTGGTGGATGTTGTGATGAAACTGGCAACACAGCCAGAACAGATAATCAGTATGAATATAGATTCCTCAGGTTGAGTTTGGTTTCAGTTTATTGCCGAAGTATAAAAAATAAAATTGCAATACAAACGCAAAATAAACTGATGAGAAGAAATGCTGAAAGAATACACCTCTTCTGCTCATTTTAGTGCATCAAAATCAGTTTACTGTAGATTATGCAACAACTTGTCTGACCTCACATTTGTGATTGGCAGTGACCAAAAACTATAGGTAAAAGTGCAGCTCAAGGGCTGACAAACTTTAAAATACCTAAGAACCCAGTAGATTAATATATAATAGCAAGTAAAGCCATATTCACAGATATTGTATCTTGCACTTGAAATAAATGCAGAATTTAGAGCATACTTATGATGTCGTATAGGAGTGTGAAGCCAGTTGAGAATCTTAAAAGCCTGATTAGATATCACACAACTCTGTGTAGGGGGATCGCTCACTGATGGTGCAGTGGATGGATGTAAACCAACTGAGCCAGGAGGAGAACCTGCACTCTAAGTGTCTGTGCGTTGACCGACTGCCGCTCGACCTATGTGACTCTGAAGAACTGACGCAGCTCTTCTCTGAAACCTACAAACCTGTCTTCTGCCAGGTGAGTGTCTGTGTTCCTTCATTGATAATGTCACATAAACTATACTGAAGGATCTGTGTTTCATCATATATATAACACTCTCACTTTGAAAAGACCACCTCCTTCCACACCCTGTCAATCAAACACCAAGTGAGAGGTGCTCATATAAAATCCAGGGGTCAGTGTCCCTATTGGCAGACCTCACAGTATCACTAAGCAACTGTTTCCATGGTGAGGTGTGGCTGCTGTGACACCGGCCCCACCCTTCAGCTCCCGCTCTGCTCTGTTTCTGTTTTGTTACCCAGCTGTGCTATATACCACCCTGCTCCATTACATCCACTCCACCCCCACATGCCCATTTAGACATCGCTCAATGGGAATCTGTCATCTATTGCATTTCCAGTTTTAGCTCCACCCCTCTGCCCCACTCCCCCATAGAAATCAATACACCCACATCATCCTGGTCCCATGATGCTTTGTGGGTGTTTAGTTCGTGTTGCTTCACTGTTGCAGAGCCAGCAGGCTTTGACCTATGGTTCAGCGTTTTTTTTGTTTTGTTTTTTTGTACATTACAGTATGTTCTTGTGAAAGTGTGTATTGCTGCACCTCACCATGTATGTCCTGGAATACTTCAAGGATGAAGCTTATGAAACCCTTCACACCAGTAAAATGATGCAGAAATGCCATAAACAAGGATATGAAAACATACAAGGAAGCTTTCAAATCGATGGTTATGTAGTCACAGTATTATTTTAGTAACTTGCCTGTGTGGGACAGTGCAGCAAAGGCATTTTAGCCACGACTGTTGCTTCAGGTTTGAGTGCTTGAGTAAGTTTACCACACTATCAGTGAAGTGGCCATTTGGGTTAGTGGGGGTGTTGTCAACTGGCTGGTAGATCTATGGTCTGGCAGTGAATCTAACCACACAGCTAACAAAATGATTTAAACAATACTAAGAGTCAACAGCCATGCTACTGGCTCAGTGAGGCTATCCTTCTAAATACTATCTGAATGCTAACATCAGCATGTTAACAGGCTCACAATGACAGTGTTAACATGTTAGCATGCTAACGTTTGCTAACAAGTACCAAACAAAATAGCTGATATGAGTGTTACTTCTGTGCGTTTGGTCATAAACCAAAGTATTGGACAAATCAAAATTTCGTCCTGTTGACATGGCTAGATTAAAATTCAGGGTATCATCAAAAAGATTAAAATTCATTCTGTGGGGCACATGAATGTCTGCATCAAAATTCATGTCAGTTCAACCAATAGTTGTCGAGACATTTAAATAAAAACCTCAAATGTCATCCTCATGGCGGTGCTAGAACAATAGTCAGGGGATCCTAAAAGTCAGTAGACTCCACCAGTATATTGAGCGATATTCGCATATTGCAGAGATTTATTAAAGGTAATTTAGAAAATCTCTCCATCACATAGTTTGTCCTCCAGAGAAAATTAACAAGTGAATTTTTAACTGTAAAATTTCCTATTCAATACATACCTTGGTTGACATCTAATCATCCAGATTATCACTATATTACTTAGCGTTACTTTTAACCTGTCAGACACTAAATTGTTCAGCTGTTTTCTGTCCGAGTAAGAAAATATGTAAATGATGGATCAGACAAATTGAACAGGTTTGGATTTTCTGTAATTCTCAAATAGGTGAAGCGTGGGACTTATGGACAGCGTATGAATGGAAAGCCCTCAAAATATATTGTTATACTGTATTTAGCTGTTGTGGAATTTTGTGCAGAAGTTATTGGTCATTTAAAGTGCAGTGGCTGATGTTTCCTATAAAAGTCTGTCAGCTAGTTGAATGTGATACTACAGGGGATATGCTTACAGTCTGTCTGGTTTAACATTTTTTTCCATCATGATTAATATATTTGGGTGTCTGGCAGCATATATGTTTAGTATGCTGAACATGTAATCACAGCATCCTTGGGTCATTAACATGCAAACCTTTTGTACGTCATCTCCCCATTTCTCTCCCTTCATCCTCTTTCTGCTTTCAAATTCCAAGAGCAGGCCAGAGATCAGTGTCAGCTACTGTACAGAACATCATTACTTAGAGATGTATTGCTAATTTTGCTTAAATTGTTACCTTTACAGTTGATTCCATGAAAGACATTGGTCTTCTTTGATTGCTGCATAATAACTTGTGTTATATCATTACCTAATGTCTTGCAGTCTTCAACCCTAGTGTTTCTTACATAAACCTTAGTCCTCCTTCGTGCACATAGGTAAAACTCAGCCCTCTTGTCACTTCTCCTCTGTTCAGAGTGCATTTAACCTGTGGCCTTGGCCCTGAGCACCACTATTCTGCTACCCACGAAAGGGCCCTCCAGGCAGCACTTTAGCTTGAGTCAGCCAGGAGAGATGGAGGGAGGAGAGGGTAAAGAATGTCAACCATATTAGAGGGAAGGACAGCAGGATGGAGACAGTAAGGAGGGATGGGAAGAGGATGGAGGAGGGAGGATGGAGCTTAGAATGCCAGACCTATTAGAGAGGGGATGGAGGGAGGAGGAAGAGGGCTGACGGCGTCAGGCCTAATAGAGGGTCAGAGAGAGACGGGGAGAGAAGGAGAGCTGAGGTGAAATGGTGGAGAGGCGTAGAATGTCAATCACAGTAAGAAGATTGTTGGCATGTTTGCAACTGTTAATGTAATAATGACAGCTGAGAAGTTAAAAACTCACATTTACACTCACATTGAGAGAAAAAAGAACACATTTAGTCAGTAACATACCACTGTCTGTAAAATGATGAAGATGAAAATAGATTAACAGAGTTAGGGAGGAACATAGGAATGGATGGATATTATAGAAGTGGATTACAGATTGAAAGAGGTTAATGAAAAGAATACCTTCAACAATTTACAGGTCACACAGAAAACTGGCAGACTCAGTAGAGACAGTAACTCTTGTCTGGCTCATTAAGGTTGTTCATGTCATACTGTATGTTGGTGCAGTGACAAACAGCACACATGCAGTAGATAACACCCATCACATCTTGTATATTTGTATACTATATATGTGTGTGTGTGTGTGTGTGTGTGTGTGTGTGTGTGTGTGTGTGTGTGTGTGTAATTGACAAGCATGGTCAAAGAGAGTTGTCAACTTAATCAAAAACACATTGGCCCCAAGACTGTGGGATAAATCAGAGATATTTCTGGATACATGTAAATATAGGAAGACTAAGAACTTTAAGAGGAAAGCACAGATTGCAAAACAGATTATAAAATAGGGATAGATAGACAGATGGTTATAAAGATGAATAAAAAAGATGGATACATACCCTAAAAATCAGCACTTTTTTAGAATGAATCCAAGAGCCTGTAAGAGGAAAAACACCATACAATGAGCTTTGTTTTGCTGTCAGATAACGTAGGCAGTTGCTTTGTTTTATTCAGAAGCAACAGAAAACAACACATATTGAATATGTAATGTGTTTTACTCTGGAAAACATGTTCCTCACAATCATCGGCACTCATTGTTGCACAGCTAATTAAATTCTTCCCAAGTACAATCTTTAGATGCTTGACAATAATTATTACCCCCCTTTGGTGAAACTCACAGTGCATCAAAGTTTTATTCAAAGGAAGAATAATTCTTAGACAGTTGTCATGTTTAATGACATCTTTTCCTTCAGACCAAGCTGATGAGACACCGCAATATTTATTGTTTGATGAATTTCAACTTTGATTTAGTAGAATTGTTTCATTTTGGATAGCCTAAGACCAATGATTTGTTGATCAAATTTTTTCTACTTTTAATTAATCTTTTTTTTTTAAAATAATAGTCACGTTTTCACCCTCTCAATTTCCTTTTTTCCATGTACCCACACACCCACCGTCTGCTGCACTCATCCAGCTTTCTTCATAAAGATCTTTACAGTTAAACTTGTCACTGTGATAGGTCATGTACCTTTCTTCAGACAGCTGTGACAGGGCTGTCGTGACCTCATCACTCGGTTTAGACAACTGATGTGGCCATTTAAACTGTCCATCTCACACATGCACATACGACGCAACCGCACACACACACAAAAGGAGCACAAACTGACAGGGCGGGGCTCCTCTGAGTCTTAGCCCCGCCGTTGACTCAGTCAGCATTTCTCAACTGGGCACCACGACTTGAGGTCACGAGCTGTCAGACACACTGATAGCTAGCTTAGCATCTTTGGTTTCTCTACTCTATATAGACTCACACACACACAGCCATCCTCTTAGGAAAAGACCATTTAGGCCATTTAGTAAATTTGCATTGTTTTTCAAAAGAGTTAGTCATTGACCAGCCATAACATCAGAGACTATCAACAAATTGATTGTTTTCTCCTTACAAACTTTCATTATGTGTTTGTTGCTGTGCTGAAATCAGCTTGTCTTGTAATTTGATTCTAAAGGTTTATTAATGGCCATCTCCACTGATCTCAAACTGCCGCATGAGAAAAATTTGCCCCTCACATTATTTTAGTGCCACGACTGTATGAGACTTTTGCATATAAGATTTTATAACTATGACTTTTGCATATAAGATTTTATAACTGAAAAATGAAATCAGTTTCTATGGCAGGCCATCATTCTGTACAAGCAAAAAAGGGCTTGTCAACTGCTGTAAATTATGCTAAAATCTCTGTTACTTAAGTGCCAGTGCACTTTGACTTGGCTGATTTGGAAGTGATGTTTGATTTTGTCAAAACCAGCAATAAAATGTTAAAGTGCAAACCAAGTAAAACCTTACCTGTGTGCAAACCTTATAATAGCTTAGGTTAATTTTCATCACAACGATGATGTACAAAGGTATAATGGTATCATACACTCCAACATTATGTTACAAAGTACATCCCATGTACTGTCATGTATACACTGTGTGACATAGTAGGAAGCATTCAGCACTGGATAGTGACAGCTGAATTTTCACCACTCTGGAGAATGTCAAAAATAAAGGCCAAAATAAGCACGTTGTTGGCATCTAATAGAATTTAGCTGAGCAAAGTTTACACAACTGCCTCGTTGCTTCTTTAATCAGCTTCAGTACACACAGACCAATTATACAGGAATCAGTCCAGTCCAAATTTGTCAAGAGAGTACAGGGATCATGGTGTCCATCATATGAACAGTGAAATACCGTATACAGTGATCACAGGCATTGGTGTAGTATGCAAGGATAATATTAACACTGAAGGCCACAGTATGACCTACACAAAAACACACACTGTTCACTTTAGATGTTAGCCCCATCCATCATGACAGAAGAACATGCTGTGATTCAAACATTATACTGTACTTTGGGCCTTTTAGTGCAGTGGGTTAGTTAAGTTCCAACATATTCTGTTAATTAGACTGATGCAAAGTAATTACACTTTGCAGGAGAGGAATTTCTTCTGGGCCAATCTCTTTGATTTACATCAAGATTAATTTACGGAATGAAGGATGAAGTGCTAGATTCATGCAGTTAATTACTCTTTAATTTTTCTAAATCATACCTTGAGGACAAGGTAGAGCCATGCATTGCTATAAAAAATAAGATGCAAGACCTAAGGGCTTCCAATAAAAGTTTTCCATTGTAAAGACACATCAACAATGCTTTAATCAGCTTCAAAAATGTTTTTTATCCAGCCTTTAGTATTTCAGACGTCATGTTGGATGAAAAAAAAACAAACTTCTTTATTGGGAGGCCTTCTAACTATTTTATTGTTACGTGTTCTCTGTCCAGCACCTGTGAAGAATCTCTGCAGCTTTTTCAGTTGTCATACATTGACATCCTCATATCTCACCTGTGTACTGGCTTTATGGTTGCTGTTAAAGTTCTGTAATATATATATGTTCAGTCTGTGCAACAGTTGCTGATAGCTTGAACAGCATTTGTACACAATCCAATTTGATACACAGTGTATGTTTCAGTTTACCCACATCCACGCCACTTTTATTTGTTTGCACACAAAAATAATAATTAGCAAGTTTTTATTTGTTTTCCCTCCTGTCATTTCTGGTTCATATCCTCCATCAGCCTCCCTCCCTCCACCTCTCCACTCAATCAATCACTGATGTTTTTCTTCCTCACTCCTCTTTCCTCATTTTTTTTTTGGTCTCCACCCCCTTCTCACTCCCTCTCCATCCATCCATCCATCCATCCATCCATCCATCCATCCATCAAGTGGTAGAGTGGTTCTGGTCATTTCCATACAGTTTGCTTAATGTATGCTGGTGATAATAGCCTATCGACCTACTCCTCTATACACACACGCATCCATTTTCCTCCCTCATTCCGTTCCTCCATCCATCCTCTGTTCAGACCGGAGGGAACTGCAGACAAATGAGAGGCGGGGAGGAGGAAGTGGAGGGCCACTTGATTGAACACTGATGGTAACAGGCATCAGAACTCAGGCTGTGAAAGTGCAAATACATTTGTCTCCCACTGATTTGTAATCTGCCCACTTTTACAGTAAAAGTAGATTTGATTGTATTGCATATTCATCTAATTATATGGTAATTGTTAAAGTTTGATTAAATTGTTTTATATATATATAATTTTATAAGTACACACCAGCAAATGTTCAGCATTTTTGCTTGATAAATGTCAATGAGTATTCAGTTTTTAAAATTTTTGGTGATCATTTTCTGTTTATTGTCTAATGGATAACTAAATATCACATTCAGGCAGAGCACTAAAGTCATACACATCATCAGCGCTTAATATACTATCATCAAACCACCTGCTACATGTTGCTGTTGCTGGTTAATCCCCCCCCCCGGCCTCCCCTGTTCTGTTTTCCTATTAACCACTAATGCCACAACATCTTGTGCCCTGTGTGTGTCATGTGTACTCATGTCCCTGTGATACTGTTATCTGCTGGGTTCTGTTCTGAATCTCTCGCTTGCTGATTTGTTTCATTCATTGAGACCCCTCAAACAGAGCCTGTTACAAGTATAACAGAGGAACCGTTTATTGCCGGAAATGGTCAAATGAAGTGTTTGTGAGAGAGCTATTTCTATCTCTGCAAATATGAGTGTGGTTTGTAGATTCTTGGACTGAGTCAAACTATGGTAATTCTCCACCTGTTAACACCATAATCCTCTGGTAGCACATTATGGCTGTGACTAAGAATCAGACTTAATGTTTGTCTGTTGCACTGCCTGCTGTTGGAGTGCTATTTCATTTCACAGGGTCTGGAGCTTCCAAGGCATTTTGTAGACCATGCAGTATAGGCTTTTGTGTCTGTAGACATTTTGAGAATAAGGGCAGTCACTTTTCAGACCTTGTTTGAGATACGAATGCAATAGAAAGAAGTAAAAACCAGTGTTTTCATGCGTCATCTCATTCTTTTTTCCTCTCGCTCAAAAGCTAAATATGTTTTGACTGTTGACTTGATTATGAAAATAGATGTACAGTATATACGACCACTCAACTGGATCCACGATTAGTCGCTTCACTTCAATCGTGTATTATTATCAGTGTCAATTTGAGCTGCAGAAAACATAAACATCATTCGGATTTATTTGTTTCAGCAGAAAACATACTATGATTTATACCACTTGAACTACCTTTGGTACACTTGATCTGTGTTACCTGCTACTTAAAGAACCCCTTCTGACACGTTTTAAGATGAAAAATACTTTGTTTTGATTAATAATTGTGTCTCATATGGTTTTAGCACAAAAATGGTTCAGTTAAAATTATATTTTGGCCATCTCCCTCACTGAAAAAACTATCCGTGATAAACAGCTGGTTACAAGATGTCTCCTACTTCACTGAAAAGTTCAATCTCATTGCGTGTGCAGTGGAGGTTTAAACTGTCCATATCATGCTTGTGTAAGTAGCTAACTGACCCATTATTGGCTTCAAAACTGATGCCACAAAATTGTGCTTTTAACTCAGTTTGAAGATGAGCACAGAGAAACTTTCCCCCTTCAAACTCTGTACGTACGTCATTCTGCACAGTGAAGGTCAAACATCCAAATGAAGTAACAATAAGCCCAAACACATTTTTGTGTGGTGGTTGACTTTAAAGTGTGTCTGACAGTGGACAGGTCCTTTTTGAAAGGTGAGAAAAATCAAGCACTCCTTGTACATTTTATCTAGTATTTTAATTGATTTTATCTGCTACTAACAATAGGTCATGTGGTGTGTTTTAACCATAAGCCTTTAGCTCTTAGCCATTGTCATTATTCAATATCATCCATTAGCTTTACGGTATTAGCCTGTCTGCATTATTTAGCTCGCTCCTCAGACAATGGAAATGACTGAACTTTCTTGACAGAGAAGTCAATCTTCTTCTGAAGTACTGCTACTTGTCAGCAGTACTCTGGCCTTGAGAGATCCTTTTATTGACCCATAAGCATAAATAAATGTGATAAGATTGTTCCATCAACTTTCTATGTTGGGAAAAAGGCCAGATGCTTCATTGGATGTAGCCATTAAGTTGGAAGCAGGAGATTATTTGGTCTAAATCAGTCACCATTTTGGTTGCTTTTACACAGATTCCCGGGGGGGGGGGGGGGGGGGGGGGGGTAGTCCCTGGAGCAGTACAGGAAGAGCAAGAGGATGTATCTCTTACATCATGTCAATTTTTTTCTATCGTTTTCGTCTTGTCAAAAGGAGCTGAGAAAAGCTCTTTTACCTCCACCACAACACAGTTATCTGTCAGTTACTGTCTTTCACATGCACACACAAAAAAACATACACTTGAAAATTGAAGTGTATAGGTCACATTTGTAACTTTGATCCTCTCTGAGCTCTTGGCAGTGTATTTGTGTGAATTTATATTTGATGAATACGTTTCTTAGCCTGAAAGTCTCTCATACATTGACTGGATAAGCATTTGGCTAGTAACTTTGTATTTGGTGCTGGCTTTGCAGTCAGTGACTCACTTTTGAGTGGGTTACTATGGTAACTTTGCCTGTATGGATAGCCTTTTCTGAAGGAGATTGTGTTTTGGGCTGTAAATCCAAACAATAAAATAAAATGCCCTACTAATCACATTCTGGATGAATTGTTTTACTATTGCTAGATGGTGCCATACATTTGGTGCAGAAATAGAAAACGGGCTGTTTGTAGGGACCTCCTTTACTTGCCATGGTGATTTATTAAAAGATAGAATAATGAAAGTAGTGTTTCCAGGCATTTTACCCTCTCTGATAAGGAAAAGGAGACTTCTATTAAGCAGCATCCAGCTTATATTAGATAATTAAAATTATCAGTGAGTACATTTCCTCCTGCATATTGAAGGAAAAATCCATTCTAAAACACAGTCACTCCTTTAAAAAACCCTGTTGGTGATAATGCCTCTAGTGTGTTCGTTTTTTATTCCTGCATATAAATCGGAGGATTTAAAAAAAGGAATGGAAAAAAGGGCATTAGATGTTAGTTTCTAGTATCAGTTAATAAGAAATAAGGTCTCATAAGATTCAACAATCATGCAAGAAAAAAATCCATCATCGAGCCGTTCACAGGAGACAGAGATATCCTTTCTCTCCTCTTACAGTAGCTCCAAGTGTTCATGTTGTGTTTTGTATTTGGACATAGTTCTTGTTTCTTCACTGCTGGCAACAACAGATAGCGCTGTGAGCACTGGTGTGTCCGTCCGTGATGGTTACAGGTTGCATTTGGCCCACTTACTCCCAAACGAACAACTCCAGTGAGGCACTTCAGATCACCCAACTGTCCATCATCTTTGCCTGCTTATCAGCTTAGAGTTGCAGGGTGCTGAATTCTATCCAGGGCACCGGTTCAGGGATAACATACAACCTGGACAGGTCGTGCTTCATGTCCTTGGATTATGGGAGGAAACCAAAACCCATGAAGAGATGAGGAAAACCTGAATGCTCAACTCGCCAGCTGACCCCCAGATTGCAACCCAGGACCTTTTTGCTGCGAGGAGGCAGTGCTAGTAACAGAAGGAGAGAGGTGGTGAAAAAGGAGTCAGAGAAAAGCATATGAAAAGCAGCAAAGGATGCAAGTTGGATTTCAATATGCCATATTTCAGCTTTGCTGTGTATGTCAGTTTTTGTCCTTTTTATTCTATACCAGCCAAGTTGAAACAAAGCATCAAACCACTTAAATGTCTGATTTACCCTTTGATGGAAGCCCGCACATCTTCAGGAAGCAGGCTTTGCCTTGAGAACAGAAGTATTCTCTAGTACATGAGGAGACAGGGGCCAAATGAAGCGGGCTGATTGCTATTCTGTATCGTGGCATTGTGCAGAGAGAAAGACGAGGCCACTGCTGAAAGTGGCAATGGCAAATTGTACTGTATTTTAGCGAAAATCAGTCGATTCTGAGATTTCCTATGAATTAACGGAACAGCAAACAAATGAGAGGATGGATCCAGACACTTGAACAGGTGAACAAGTGGAAAAGGCATTGGCTTGTGTACATGACCTGCATCAAATCACAGAGGTTGAGAAAATTAAGCTATGAAACAGTGGAGGTTTGATTAAACTTTTCTTGGAGGCAGAGCTGTTGCAAGCATAAATAATGTTATTGGTTAAATAAACTGGGCAGTAAGTGAAGTTTCTCCTACCCTAAAGCACAAAATAAGCACAATTCATTGTATGTATGCTGCGTGTATATGTGAGGGGTTGACAATGGAGCTGATCAATACCAATTATTTCACTGTGCTGAGATTTGTGACTTTAAAAACACATCGTCTAGCCTTTACTCGCACCTCATGCCAAAAAGCAAATGAGAAAAGAAAAAAAAATAGTTTTGACTGAGTTTTATTAAAAGTTGAAAATTTAATGGGACAATATGCATGTTTTACAAAATTCTGTTGAAGAAATTGTAGCATTAATTAAAAAGTTAGTTGTCATACTTTTAATGCATTTGTTTGTCTCCCAGCTTGCTCAGGATGAGGGCAGCCCAGTCCGGGGCTTCGGTGTGGTGGAGTATGAGAGTGCAGAACAAGCAGAGGCTGTGCTGATAGAGATGGACCGAACACTGGTGGGAGGACAGGAGGTGCGTCTGTCACTCTGTACCCCTGGCACTTCAGGGAGAAGCACCTTGGCTGCACTCATCGCCGCCCAGGGTATGGTGAGTATGATGAACACAAGAGCGGCACAGCCCATCATATTACAGGCACATAGCCATGTATACCTCATACAGTGCATTCAGAAAGTGTTCAGATATAATTTTTTTTTTCCCTCATCAATCTACACTCAATACACCATAATGACAAAGTGAAAATAGAATTTTTAAAAAATGTTTGGAAATGTATTAAAAAAGTAAAAACTGAAACATGACATTGACATAAGTATTCAGACCCTTTGCTGTGACACTTGAAATTTAGCTCAGGGGCCTCCCATTTCTCTTGATCATCTTTGAGATGGTCCTACACCTTGATTGGAGACCACCTGTTGTAAATTCACCTGATTGGACATAATTTGGAAAGACACATCTGTCTATAAGGTCTCACAGCTGACAATGCATATCAGAGCAAGAACCAAGCCATGAGGAGGAAGGAACTGCCCGCTCAGAGACAGGATGTGTCGAGGAACATATCTGGGGAAGGGTATAAAAACAATGCTCCTGCGTTGAAGGTTCCCAAGAGCACAGTGGCCTCCATAATTCTTAAATTGAGGAAGTGTGGAACAACCAGGACTCTTCTTAAAACTGGCTGCCAAACTGACCAAGAACCTTATGGTGTGTCTGTCTGAGCTCCAGAGATCCTGTGTTGATATGTGAGAAACTTCCATAAGTGGCAGTGAGAACTTCCTCCTAAGGGAACTTGGACTTTGACCCTATAGATGGACACTTCACGAATAGTACCAGTCACAGAAGCAGCAAGTGGTTGCAGGAATTAAAGCGGAGCTGAGAAATGTAGCATCTGGCAAGCCAGACAAAGGTTGTGTTAGATATATAGATACAATAAGTACAGCATGTCTTGTGAGTATGGCAGTACACTCGTTGTCTGCTTTAACTAGCAGGCACTTCTGCTGATTTGTAAAGAGCTGTTACAGCACATGTAAAACAATGGTGACAAAATAACATTTGGAAGCAGATTATAAAATAAGTTCCAATTCCACTGAAATGTTAATAGGTAGAATAAAAATAAATAAATAAAACCCCATACATCTCAAATCTGGAAGACAAAACATCAGACTTTCCAGGCTTACAGATGAACACACAAATAAGACAACATTGTCACAGCTACAGCTACATCTAATTATGAAGCCGCCACCAACTGGTTATTTCACATCCAGTGTTGAGGTATACATAGGTTTGACATGGTGCACATGCATGAACCCCCCCCCCCCAGCTGAAATAGTCTTTGTAGCCGTGGTGTCCCTCCTACACAGTGCTGTGGTAGCAGAGAAGCACTGACATGATAATTATAGTTCTATAGACTGATTGGGCTCCTCCACTGTCTCCTGCTGCCTGAAATAAACCAAACTCACAGCCTGTGACACAGTATGATATTCATACAAACAGACATATATTCAAATAGATACACACCAGCAGACCTGCACATAAAGATGCAAATACAAGAGAATCAGTTTCCACAAAAGGAACAGTACTTGTTTATATAACTATGAATTGAGAGTTACATAATTTATATAGAAAAGTGGGTAAAAAACATTACAGCCTGAGTCTCAATGCTTTTGCAATCAAAAACAATCAGTGCAGCAACATCTTTGCATGTTTATGTAAGGGAGTGAGACAGTGTGGTGATCAGGGTTTTAGATGACTGCTCTACTGGCTCAAAATATGAAACTGCATCTAAGGATGATGCGGTCTTACATTCGAGGACAATACTTAAATGTCCTGATGCATTCTGAACTCGAGTCATTCTCTCTCTCTCTCTCTCTCTCTCTCTGTACCTTGGAGACAGAAAAATGGTAAAATTGCAGAGTGCTGCAGGGACTTTTTATATGCCAACCTGGAAGTTAGCATCATCCTGGTTTCCTCAACAAAAAAACAATGTTTCTTTTTTTTTTTTCCATTGGCTTTTTGATTATTGCAGAAAGTAAGCAAACAAAAGTTTGATGCTTACACGTTTTAATCTTCACAAATTAACCTCTTTTATTATTCTTGAAGCCTAAATACAATCGCCAGAAGCAAAATTTTAATTATAATTTTGTTGATTTCACTTTTCAATGTCAGTTGTTACATTGACGTACTGTGTTATTCCAAGTAGCTCTCATTTGCAAGAGTTGGCTTCCTTTCATCTGCTCATACAGTGCATTATAGTATTATGACCTTCCATCAAGTCCAATTAAGTCTAATGACACAAAGTTAATAATGGCAGGGATGTTTTTGGGATGTTTTTGCATATTTTCTCTTGAGCAGCCTAAAAGCACAAAATATAGCACTGTTGCTGCTTTCACATGGAAATCTTCAATTGTATTTTCACATGCATTGCAGATTTATGGTTCATTATTAGTTACCCATAGGCAATGGAAAACCATTACAGCCTACTGTTTAACTCACAACTGCTGATAAATATTTCAGATCACACCAATTGAGTTTAAGGAGGGCTACAAATAAAAGTCAGAGCTTATAACTTTGAAAGTCCCTGACTCCAACCCTATAAAACCAATTTACACAAAATGTCCTTTATACATTGACTAGCACATCACGTTACATTAACACAGTAAGAATGCTAATTTACTCATTCTTGAATTTAAAACTGCTGCACCATCATTTTTGATGGAAAGTGACAGACAGCTGTGTTCTCATTTTTATTCACAGCTGTTGCAGAATAAGAATTGTCAGGTGCAGTTAAAGGGGTTGTAGCCTTGAGATGGATGGTTTGAAAATTGCAGGTTGAAAGGCAGAGCAGTGACGGTCACAGTCCTAATTGCAACGAAGAGGATGAAAAGACACAGAGAGAAAATGTGTTTCTGAATAAATTAGCTGAGGAAGATAAGGCAGACGTGAGGATGAAGGAAGACATGAATTCAGTGAAAGAAAAGGGGGGGATTGATAGAGAAATGGACTAGCAGTGGGAAGGAGAAGGAAAAAGTGGAGAGACAGAAAGCATTTTTAGCCTGAGAGGACTGTGAGGTTACATTAGTACCCTGAGGCTCCTTTAAGATTATTGCAGTGAATGTGAGCAGCCGGTAAAAGAAACATCAGACATTCAGAAAGAGATCAAGGCCTACTCCTGGCTACAGTTCTCTGAGGCAGTGTAAATGCTGAGAAACAGATGGCCTCCTCCTCCCTCCTCCTTTCTTCTCCCTCCATCCTTCTCCTTACGTGATACTTCTCATTCTCACCTTCCCTTCTTCACGGCTTCCTTACCTCCCTGGCGTGTGTGTGTGTGTGTGTGTGTGTGTGTGTGTGTGTGTGTGTGTGTGTGTGTGTGTGTGTGTGTGTGTGGGGTTAGTGTGTGGGTGTGTGTGTGTGTGGGGTTAGTGTGTGGGTGTGTGGCTGGATTTTGTGCCAGTAGCCAAACAGACTGATGCATGCTGACATTTTCTCTAGCCGAAAGAAAAAGAAATGAGAGAGTATTCCTCCTCCTGTTCCTCCTCCTCCTCCTCCTGTCATTCTCCCCCCTCTCTCTCTCTCTGCCTTCCCTTGAAAGACGCTGTCAGCTATGACTGGCCTTGTTCAACATAGACACACACATGCACACACACATGCGAACGCCAGTTTTTCTTGCCGTAGCACACAAATACACATACTGCATGTATGCACCACACTCTCCTCTTCCTCTCTTGCTGACAGGCTGGACTCAAACCCACTCCATACCCATCAGTAATGCTCTCTCCTCCGGATGTGACAGAGAGGAAACAAGGTTGACTTGAGCTGCAGTCACGCTGTGGCTCAGGGGCAGATGAGGAGGAAATATCACCATACTGCTAATGTTGTTTTAAATAGCTGTATCTTTGGGCCAGTCAGCAAGTACTGCTGTCACACAGTCAGTGCTGAGGAGGATCTACCAGAGAAAACGCTGCTCCATTCGATTTGACGCAGACAAATTCAATAGGATTTCATTTGAGTCTGTTGAATTAAATTTCTGCAGCTTAATGAGTGATTGAATTCATATTTGGGAATGTGCCTTACAGTATGTCTTCCGATTAAACACAAGTCAGCAGAGATCTGTTTAGTTCCAGGAAATTTAGCTCGTGTCAAATTAAATATAAGCTTTACTGGTAAAAGGGGAAACACAGAGTATGTCTCTGAAGGTGTTTTATGTGTACTGAGAGAAGAATTAAATGAAACACGCAGCTACAATAACATTTTGAGACATATTAAATGCAAAACATAATGTAAGAAAAAACACAGAACAAACAGGATGGTACAAAGACCAATACGAAACAAATAATGCACACTAAATACTACAATACATAAAGTAGCCTGACAGGTCCTGCTGGCTGAAAACATTAGTCAATAACTCTACTACCAGTGTGCAGACTTATTTAGACACCTCAGCTGTGAGTGCAAGTGGGGCATCCTGGTAGCTTTGTTGTATGCCATATTCCCCTGATTAACCTCGTTATTTGTCTCTTTACATCAGCTGTGCAATACATGTGAAAATGTCTTAAGAATAATCCTACACAACTGTGAATAAAAACAGTAACACTGTAATAAAAGTACCCAAAGACTGTATATGCACAAACCGTGTAAGCCAATCACAAGTGACGAGATTGAGGCTTGAATTGCTGCACCTTGATCAGAGATCATTTTGAAGTGGCATGTGACTTTGAAGAGACACTTCTAAGCTGTATGAGCTTCACACTTTTGTAAGAATAGAGAATTTGTCCAATGCAGATATTGCAGAGCTGCTCTTTCCTTCACACAGACTCTATATCCCCTTTCATATATGAAAACTGTAGCACTTCTGTCTTATTAAAGTTTACATTTCACACATATGTTCACATTATGTACCTTTAAGTCAATCTTCTGTCTCTTCAGGATCAACTCTGCCACATGATCAAGGCAAAGTATTTAAAACCTTAAGAACCTATTTTCTCAATGAGCTTCTTCCTGCAAAGTATTGCACTCTGCACACATTGCTCACTGGTTTGAAGTGGGTGGGGGAAAAAAGAAAAAAAGCTGATGTCACATATTTCTTTACACCAATAAGGATGTAAATGTGATGACAGTTGTGTGGTGGGTTGCTTCGTATGTTGCAACTGAAATCTGCTCTAACCACACCCACACTGTCCTGATGAAGCAGGGATCAGGAAGAGTTTTTGAGTGTTACACTCTTGTAAATATTTTTCTTTCTCTTAATTTTATTAAAAATACATTTTGAAACCATGTTTGAAGTGGCTTTGAAATCGCACTTGGTTTTTCTTGTGACTGGTTTGCACACTGTACTCTGTACTGTATGTCATATGTAAGGTTATAATCATAAGATTCTTGTGTGTTACTCACTCTGTTTTCTTTTATTCACACCTCAGCCTCAGAATAAAAATGACTTACAGAGCATGTCTGAAAGGTGGCCTCTACTTTAAGTTTCTACTTAGCCCCCCCCAAACTTCTTGTGCCTTGTTTTTCATATTTTTCATATTTCATCCCTCCCCCACCCCGCCTCAGTTTCTCAAAGTGCTCGATCTCTTGCTTTCTTTTTGCCTTTGTCTCACAGATCAGCTCAGCTCTGCTGACATTGCAGACATATTCTGATGATGTAAACTTGTGTAATGATTACCACAGCCATCAGGGGCTCCTAATGACAAGATCAAAACACATACTGTACTGCAGACACATACATCAATACACTCATACACACACAGTCCCACTTTTCTTCCTCTAACTTGTGTATATGTGTGTTGTTTCCTCTCCAGATTCTGAGTAATAGGAAAGGTCTGCTACCAGAACCAAACCTGGCCCAGTTGTTGACCAGCATGACCAACCCTGCTGCCCTGCAGATCCTCATGAGACCGTACCACACTGGGAAAAGAGGAGGTATGACTGTGACAAGTGCTGTTGCATGGAGCACAAATAATCATTTGACTAAATTTCAAGTCCTATAAGTAAACCCTGGAAGTCATGTAGATATATACACACCTTACTTTAATGCGATCTGACTTGTAATCAGGCCATTTACTGCTCTTGAAAAGTCTTAAAAGCATTGAATTCAGATTCCTCAAAAAGAAGATATTATTAAGGCTTACATTTATGTCTTTAATATTTTTGTCTTGCCTGCTGTAAACGGTAACATTAGTGATGTAGTATTTAATACTGAAACCAAGGTCTCCTACTGCACTGAAGCTTTAGTGTTGTCCCTTACTTTTAAGTTGCTCTGGATCAAAGCATTCACCAAATGAGTAAATGTAATATGATAACTTATGGCTGTTGTTAGACAGTAGTTAGGAAGCTCATTGACTTGATGGACAAGTATTGTTTTTTTATCAAAAACTTAAATTAACAAATACATTTTTTCTTTTAACTTGTTTGTCTATCCATCAACTTTCTGCTGCTTTTTTGGGTCCCAGCATTTGATGGAGTATGAGACAATGTCCCCCTGGGCACAGACAAGTAAAAGGTCCCCTACCTCTGATAGACCCCCCAGACTGAAAGTCTTTGCATCTTCATGGTCGTTTTTGTCTCTTTGTGGATGTTTTGTCTGTCTGTCTTAGTCTTTTAACTGAGCTCTGTGACTTGCCCAGGGGAGCCCTGATCTCTGGCCCTATGCCCCATAGGCCTGTTCAGTAATCGACGCATGGGTCTAGGTTACATTCATGGAATGGAACAATGAAACGACAGCAGTGTGACAGTAAGAAAACAAAAATGATAGGTACATTCAGTGTTGCTCATGAATTGTATCTGACTCAGAGTCCTAACAGACCAAATACAACAAATACCAAATACAAAACATTGAAATTGCAATGATATATGACACAGTGAAACAAAACGGATAGATACGATAGACACGGTGAATAAAAGCTGTACTTTCCAAGTTATATATGTCTGTTTATCTCATTATTTGCCAAAAATATATGATACGAGTATTTTTACATCAATATCTCGCTCACCTGTTTTCTTGCAAAATGTGAAAAAAATAAGGATCGCTCATTTGCTGGCTAGCCCTTCATGAAAAAGTGGACTAGACTGTTGACTAACAGTAATATCATGTTAGAGGTGTGTTTTTTCAATGTCAGTTGGCATAGTTGTTTATAATTTAGAAGCAGGTGGCTGACGTGTGCAGCTCATGCTACAGCTCTATATTGTTAAAATGTATTCGCCCAAGACAAGTTGGAAATGCTTTATTTTACGTGTTCCAGATTTTTAACTTGCTAGAAACCTTTCTCATAATTTCCTAAAAACTAGCTTGTATTTAATGGTTAATTACAGATATTTCCAAGAAAGTCCTACACAATTTGTTGCTAATTATAAGGGGAAAAAAAGTTGTATGCAAGTGAAAAATAGTGAGTCAACAGATGTCATTGTCCATCTGCATTTCTTAGAAAGACAAACAAAAATTCTTAATTTCAATTTGTCGTGACTTTGAGCTGCCATACATATTAGTTCTGCTTGGTAATCTGTAAGTATCATTTAATGATGTTTATTCTGAATATTGGTTGAACCTGTAGTTTGCAGCTGCACTAGAAATTCATTAGTTTTGTGTTCCAAACTGATACAATGATCAAAAAATTCAACTAATTTATTTCTCCTTAATTTTTCTACAGACTGGAGCTGTGAAATACAGTGACTCAGTGTGGCAAGTTTTCTATCCAAAAACAAGAATTATGAATTTTTGTTTGTCCTTATAGGAAACTCAGACATCTGTGATCTATTTTTCAATTACCTTTTATATGATTTCCTAGTTGTTGTTGTTTTTTTTCTTAAAAACTATAATGAACAGGTACTTGGTAAGTGTAGCAATTAAGACTTTTGTAAGTACCAAATTGCATAGGCCCTTTTTAAACTTATAGTTATTACTCTTGGAAATCCTAGTAAATTACTGCTAAATACCAGCTAATTTTTAGGACATCATGAGGAAAATTTCAAGCGAACTAACTGTAAAATTGGGACATGTAAAATGAGGTGTTACTGACAAACTTCACAATGATATAGTGAAGGTTCAGCAAAGTTGGTAAAAGTGTAGTGTGGGAAAAACAAAGTACATGAAATTCAAGAGAAAAGAGAATTAAAGAGATAAATTTTACTCTTAATGTTAAGTGTAATCTCAGACACAATATGCTACCATAAAACATGTTGGAATTGGCAATTGGAAACCCTACAGAACAACATTAGAGTTTATAGCTTTTAAGTTAAGTTTTTTTTTATGTAATTCTCATGATAACTTAAAACTAAAATTATTCATCTCAGAATAGCATACTTTTGTCATTTGAGATCAAACTTGCATGCATGCTGCACATTTTGAATAATCTTTAATCTAACTAAATTTAAGGCATGACAGTGTCCTGAACTTTTTCATTTGAGTATTATTTCCACTCCTGAGGGACTTGAGTCATAATCAGATTCACTGTACGAGTCTGTCCCTCGGTTAGGCCCTCCTATATACTGTAATCACTTAGTCGACGGCTTCATTATTTGATGAATGGCTAATCAGGTATTAAAATGAAATCGTGTGACATTAGTGGGACAAATGAGAACAGGAAGAAGAGAAGATGGGAGAGGTGGGGGAGCTCTCTTTAAAGAAGAGCAAGCACAATTAAAGTCTAAAATTAGGTCCTTGATTAAATGTTAAACTTTCGCTACCTATTCTGGAGGAAGCTACCATTAGCATTGACGCTTACATTTATTATGACGAGGCCTCGTGATTCAGAGAAGTAACACGGGCACACACAAACCAAAGAGGGGGGTGTACTGTATATGTGTAGGAGTAGGGTGACACACTCGCCTGAAGGTGAGAGACGCCTTGTGAGTAATTTTTTTCTGATATCAGTCCGCAAAATGGAAAACCTTTTCAGGTATGTGAATGTGGGTAAACTTTTCTAAATTTTGGAAACCTATGAGCCACACTAGTTAAAATAAATGACTGTCAGCCAACACAAACTTATTGTTGTTGCCATGGTGATTTGATAAGCAAGAGGATTTATTTTTTTGTCTCCACTCACGGAAAAAAGGCTAATTTTCAACAATTGGTTCAATTCAAAGTATTCAACACTAAGAAAGAAAGAAAACCACAAAAGGTTCTGAAATAGTTGTAACAGCGTAGACAGTAGGACACCGTTGTTTATTCATTACTTGGTCCTTTTTTGGAAGAAAACACAGTTATTGGTGAACAAACATAAGCAGCTGTAACCACTTCACTAGATTTCTCACCAACCAGTTATTCTTTTATCATAGCTATGCAGCAACCTAAACACACCTCCAATTAAAGCTTAAAAACAAGTTGGCCTTTGAGGTTTTTACTCAGAGCAGCAGTAAAACTGTAAAAACAGTATTGAACAACAAAGTCATGATAGTGACTACAAATTACAAAAAGATGAAATACCATAAACACCAGTTAGACCAAAGGCACTGTAAAAATGAATAAAAACACTAGCAGGAAAACTGGATTTGCAGAAGTATAGAAAAACTGTAAAAGAGGTAGGAACAAAGTACCATCAATGCAAGATCAACATTTAGGCCAAATAGGAAGCAAAACACACTATTTACTTAAATAAACATACACATGAGAGGAAGAGTACAATACATATCCGTTAGCCCAGCAGTTTTTCCTTTTACCAACAACAAGAACAACAGTAGCTACTTATTCCACATTAATGTATCTACAATACTTCAGTGATAAAGCTACACATAACTCTGACATCAATACACACAATAAGGCTCAACAATACTAAAACACAATAACTCTAAAACCTATCTAGTACAATAGATAGCTCTACATAATTTTATCACCTCTTAGAGAGATGAAATAGTCAATTAAGTAACAAACATCCCTAACCATAAATAAAAGCAGGATGATTAGCTATCTCCATCAATCTTAATCTCATTTTAAGTTGCATAACCACTACTAGATTTAGCTCAGGTTATCTACTGATTTTAAAAGGTGTATAAAAACCACTGGATTTAGTTTCCTCCAAAAAAAGGCCTTACATGGTATTTAAGTAATTATTAATCTGCAAAAGTCTTACATATTTTCTCTTTCCTTCCATAGTCGGTAATGTCAGCTTTTAAAATGTTTTTGTATGTAGTCGCAGGCTGTTAAGCTCGGCAGCAAACACAGTCATTACTGCTAGCTACAGTAGCTAGGAAGCACATCGTCTTAGAATAACTTACTAATCCTTTTTAATTGATCCATACATCCATCCATCCATTCATTTTTTTTTTACACCACACGCCACCTATTTTTCAGTCCTGGCAGCTAACAAGAGGAACAGCAGCTATTAATGATAATGCTAACGCACACCACACAAAGTTCGATCTACAGTTGGAGTTGGAGAGAAATGAACTGTGTGGGTCCAAAAACATTAATGAACAGCATGGGTTAAAAGCACAGAAGCTTCCTCACAAAATTAAAGTTAGCATGCTGTTTGCCTGCTGGGTACAGACTCACTCATTCTGGTTATTATATTTGTAACATTAGCACATTTGCTCTTTCCTCAAGATATACCAGACACTGGGTGTATACCAGATGTGCTTCATTAATGCAGAAACTCCCATTAGAGATGACTGCAGTGTAAACAGGCACGTCACTCCTGACAAACTGTTAATACAGGATTTAATTAGTTTATTATTGATTAGCCACGCTCATGAAAAGACTCTGAACACCTGTGTAATTTTTTTTTTTTTCTTTTCTGAATAATTATAACATGATACATTTTCCATGCAAAGCCACTCTATCAGCTCCTCTATCAGGTGTCACTGAGTTACACACTCTACTCACTACAAACACATGTCAAACACAGAGCCTGACACAAGTTAGCGATATGCATTTAAGAGCTTCGAACACACAGTAAGAGTCTCAACTGTTTTACCTTAAAACCAGCTTCATAAAATATTTCACAGCCTTTTTAGGAATGTTTTCATAACTGCCTCATCAGTACATCGACTTACACACTGCCTGTACAATATCTCATGAAATTGTGCATTTTACAGATAGTTTTTTACATTTCCTGATGTGAAAAACTGCCAGAGAGGTAAAGGAGCTAGAGACTGTGTCTTTCAGGAAACTGTCAAGAGCATTAAGATTAAATAAACACAGACTGTTTGAAGAAGTTTGAATTTAGAATTTCTTTGCTTTTGTTTTCTGTATTTTTTATTTTTTTTGATTGAGCTTCTTTTCAATGAAGTCTGCAACATCAAAATGTAATTTAAACTTTGAAAAAGTATGAGGGAGGCAGTTTGCTGTGTGCACGAACATAATATCCCAGTATTGCTTTACTTGTGCTTGTTATAAAACAGTAGGCTGTGTAATTGCTGAAATGTGCTGCAAATGACTGATGGATCAGTTGTTTGACTAATAATTCTGCCTGTGCATGCATGTTGAGATGATTGATTAATGCATCAGTGGAAGCAAAATTTAAAAAAGCAAATCACATAGAGGCACTGAGTAATTCATTTATTTTTTTGTTTGTCTGTTTTTTTTTTTTTTTTTTTTTTTTTAGGGAAGTACGGGCGTCACACCAGCCTGCCGTTCCTCAGACCTCCTCTCACCACAGCTCTGCTAACACTGGGAAAAGCACACCAGGTCACAACCGTATCAGCATCCTTGTAGGATTTGTTAGTGTGTGTTTGTGTGTGTGTATATATTGATGGGTTTGTTACAGTAATGTTTATTTTACTTTTTCTTTGCAGAGTGCTATGCTTGGTAATGGACTCGTCCTCCAGAACCTCTTGCATATGCAGCTCGCACAACAACAGCTTCTTCACATCAAAGACAAGCGCATCAGTAGCGTAAGACACCTGTTTGTTTGTTTGTTTGTTTGTTTGTTTGTTTGTGTTTGCGTGTGTGTACGAATGATGATTTGCATAGGTTAGTAGGGAGGTTTAAACATAGTTGTTGGCATGTGCATATGTACTGTTATATTTTCATCTTCAGAACTAAACGCATAATGAAACTAAATAACCCCAAAATCATGCAACTTATTTGCTCCGTTTCAGTTTAAAGGAAATTTCCCTCCATTTTGATTTGCATATTTTCCTTTAAAATGTCTCTAGTGTTTGTTGAAGTGAAAGTTAAGTCACAGTGACTGATCTTTAGAGTCTTTGATGTTGTTTTTGAAACAGGATACTGATCCTTTAGAATCAAGAGACACAGGATCCTGTGTATATGAATATGAACCTGTCTGGTGTCTATCTTTTCCCTCTTTCTTTATCTCCCTCCTTCCTTCCCTTGTGTACCTTCTTTCTTGTCTATTTTGCTGATAACTTCTGTCTATTTCCTTCTGTCTGTCGGTCATGCTCCTCATCCTACTGTCGTCTTTCTCTTCCTCAGGTCTCTAGTCTGCTCGGGGACCCGTCCAGGCTGCTGATGCAGAAAGCTTTGTCTCTGCGACCTCCAGGCCTTGTGCCAATGGGGAAAGGCCTCCTGGGAGACTCCCCTACAGGTAAGCAGGGCCAAGTGTCAAATCATGTGTTGTAATTACTTGCAAACAAGTGAGGCTACTGTATATTTAAACAATTGTCCTATGCTATGCTTATGCTACGTTTATCATTTACCATTTAGAGGCGTTCAGTTCATGTATAAATTGATACCATAGTCAGTGACTACGAATCTTTGAACTGATCAATATTATTCCAATAAGTCAAATTATTTGTTATTTCCTCCTCTCAGATATTCTCAGTGTTTTGAGAATATCTGAAAACCTTTAATTCATTTGTGCTGCAATAACTTTTGTGCTGTAAAACAATATGTCACAATGCTGTAAAGTAGTGTGAAAGATTTAATGGTAAATCTAACCAAGTGGCATATAATGTTGTATCAAGAGTAAATTTGTAGTAGCTGTCAAGCTTCTAAGTGTTGACAGTCTTATCTCATCTCTTACTGTGGTAATGATTTATTTTTGTTCTTTAAAACATAATAAAACAGTTTTTAGTTGTTTTGTTTTTTTTAACACCATTCGAAATTATAAACATACTTAAGGGGATGGTTATGACTTCTCTACATAGACTAAACTGAGAAATGATCACAATCTTTTTTTGTTGGTGTCAAGGCAGAACAGGGGGGTAAAAGCAATTCACATCCTCATCTCCACCAAAAACTGGACTTTTATCTGCGTCCTTGTTGAATGTTCCTCAAGTCAAAGCCAATTTCCTGTTGATGTTAAGATAAGAGAGCTGTAGAGGTATGTTATTTCTTACCCAACACAGAACATTTTCCTATCAAAAAAAAAGCTTTCCTAACTCCAAGATAAGAACACCTGTTTCAAGCAGCAAAGAGAGAACAAATGCCTCAGTATCCCAATTTGTATTTTCTCAGGTATTTCTCACTGTCAGAAAAACAAATTTCTTGTTGACATGTAGCAGCTGAGAACAGAGTGAAATAATTGGTGTAACGGATGTAAAGGATGGAAGAGGAGGGTGATGTACATGGGAAAGGATATGTAGCTAACCCACACTTGTACAGTAATATGTTAATGTTAGGTGTCAGGGTTGTCTCTCTGCAGATGCCTGAATGTCTCACAGTTGTACACTACTGTACGACACATCCCCAGGAAACTGCAGTGCATTTACAATTCAAATATCCAGCTGAGAAAAGCTGTTTTGTTTTAAATGGAAACGATATATCACAGACAGTGTGCGCACAAACAAAAGCAGTTGTGTGTATGTGTGCTGATGTACGTGTGTGTGTGTGTGTGTGTGTGTGTGTGTGTGTGTGTGTGTGTGTGTGTGTGTGTGTGTGTGTGTCTCCCCCTTTTGATTGTGTGTATGAGTTTTCAGTGTCTGTAATGTGAGGCTTTTATCAGTGCATGTGTCTGCTGGGATTGTTGGCTTAAGGCTTGTTAGAGCTGATTGTTTTCTTGTGCTGTTGAGCCCATTTTTCACAGCAATATTGGATTTATAATAAGTGTGATTGTGTATATGTGTGAGTTCATCTTTGTTGTGTATGTGCATCTTTAAATTATGTGCGCCTGTGCTTTTATGTCTCTGTGTTTTTTTGTGTTTGTGTAAATGTATGTGTGTACATATTGTTTATTAAACCCTGGAGTGAGTGAAATATTGGGCGTGTTGCCCAAACTGCTGGGCTGTAAATAAACAGGATGAGTGATGATGAATGAGCTGGAAACTCATTCTCAAATATTACAACTGGCTCTACAGAGACGGGCAGGGCCAGCTCGGTTTCCAGCCGTCTGAGTGATTCGTCTCTGTCCAGAGGAGACAGAGACACCGATGGTCATCTGTAAAAGCCATTTCATGTGTTTATCTGGCATCTCCCCTAGACTTGCTTTCATTTCCCTTCATTTAATTCCCTTCCCTTTACTTTGTTTTTCTATTATGTGTTCTTATGTCTTTCCCATCTTTTGCTTTACCTAATCTTACTTTGTTTCTGTTTTTTCTTTTTTTTTTGTTTTCCCTCTCCTTTTCCTACCTTTTCTTTTCTTTTCTTTCCCTCCCTTTTCTTTGCTCTCCTCTCTGCTTTCCCTTTTCTTTTCTCATCCTTATTTTATCTTCTCTTTTCTCTTCCTCTGATCTCATCTTTCCCTTCCCTCTGTTTTCTTGTCCTTCCCTCACTTCTCTTCCTGTCTTTTTCTTCTCTTTTCTTTCCTCTCTCTGACAGAGTTGGGCCAGGAGTCAGTGCCAGCATCTACCCACAATGCCACAGTGGTGGTATCAGCAGCAGGTGTGATGCCATACCTTCAGGGTCGAGCAGGAGAACAAAACAGCACACATTCTATCTCCACAACCCCTTCTGCTTCCTCGTCCTCTTCCTCTTCTTCTTCTTCCTCCACCTCCTGTGACAGACAGCCTGCACCTCCTGGGACGATGGTGAGCTCCCATCTGCAGGGACAGAGCTATTCCTTGGGTATAAGTAACTCAGGCCTTGGCCCGCCTCCACCCAAACACCCTGGAGGAGTTTATACATCAACAGGCCAGCACAACAGCGCAGATGGCTGCCCCCTGGCTAGCATGGTGAGCACTGCAAACACAACCTGCATGTATGCGTGCGTGCAAACACACACACACACAACAAATACACACACCTGTGTATCTTGCTTTATTCTTTGCCCCTTCTGAATCTCTCCATGTGTCATTATCTGTCTCTGCATCTACCAGGTTGGCAGAAGATTAACAGCTATTAATAGTCGGCTAATTATTTTATTCCTCTTTCCTCTGTTCATAGTAATCGTAGTGAACCGAATCTTTTGGGCTACTGGCAGGTTTACCTCTTCCAGTTGTAATTTTTGAAACATTAGGTCCTTGATTTTTAAACAGGTAGACAAAAGACACTTCTCATGTCTAGCTCACAACTCAGTTTTTCCAGCTGAAATGACAAACGTCACTGGCAATTTTTGTCAGCTGTGGCTAGCTAGCTAATTAAGTTAACATTAATTTCACAAGTCTGTTTAAAACACTGTCCGACTTTGGATGACTCAACTGTTTATGGACAGTTGTATTTTGGAGGAGAGTTTTGATGAATGGTCAGTTATGATTTTCACTATTTCCTGATATTTTTTACATTTTTATATTTTATATGTTTAAAAAAAATTTTACAGATTCATTGATTTAAAGAATCGCTTCTGTCTCTTCCCGCCTCCAGCCCATCTGTTTGTCCGTCTCTTGTGGGTATTTATTCCTGCTTTAGCCCCAGTGGGTCTCCATCTCATTTAAGCCACACACATCAAGTGAGTGTATGAACAGCCTCAGTCCCTTAAGGGCTCTTCTTTTGGGACATTCACATAATGCACTTCTCTCTCACCCCTATTTACAGATGCAGTATGAGGCTTACCTCAGGTCTACCGGTCTCTTCACCTGTATGAATTTCTGTACGCTCTGAATACACCTCTTTGACGAGGCCTGGTTTAAATAAAGCACTGCTATACTAACAGCATCATCCATAATAAGTCAGTGTACAGAGATAATCACAGCTCTAAAGTTCTTAGGGGAGCTAATTCCAGTCCCAGCGCTTTCTTCTCTAAAGTCTCTCTAATGGAGGGAAAGTGCAATTAACAGAGAGAACAATCCTCAAAGGTTTTCATAGCTTTGTCAGCTCTTCAGCACTTCATCAAAATCTTTACAACTTTATAACCGTATGTTGAAGTTGGTATGTTGGCGACGTAGCTGATAGCACAGGGCATGGTCTAAATCTGAATCTTAATCAAAATTAAGAAAAAGGATTGAAAGGATACAAGACAGTGGATCTGAGGTTCAAGGGCTGACTGACTGGTAATAAAATTTGTGATAACACTCCCTAAAACACATGAAAATCTACAGACTGTTAATTTTCTTTGACTTGCAATTCCTTCCAGTGGTACTGTGAATAGCACGATTTTATATCTCTTTCTGTCCCTTCAGGTCAGCAGTGGTCAGAGTTCTCTGTTGGGCGATCCTCCGAAAGAGGTCAGACTGCCTTCTAATCCTTACCTGAACTTGGCCAGTGTAATGCCAGGGGTGGTGCTGCAAGGTAAACATACGAACTCGCACAGGCTGTTCTTTCAGCATATAATTTCCTTTATGTTGGGCAATGATACATATTACATGAAAGACCCTCACTTAAAGTTGTTTTTTATTCATTTTTTGTACACAAAACACATTTGTTGTTCACTCAAACTCTTTCATCTCTATTAATGAAAATAGTAAGACTACAAAATTGCATGACATGTCAAAGGGATACTCAACCAAACATCTGTCTTTCAATTGTCAGCTCAGTGCCTCTAGGTTTGACAGTGCTTCTACAAAGTGTGTTGCTTGCTTCTTCGTATAAGGATGATCAGCTTGAATACAAGGTAGTAAGAATAAATTAGGATTTACATCAAAGAAAAATCATAGTGATGACAGGAAGGTGTCCTGCTCAAACCAAAGTACTGAACAAAGAGAGAAGCTTTGGAGAAGGGGATTATATTCCAGGAGTGGTTAACTGTTGTTAATCTAATCTGACTACAGCTGTCATACTCCATGAAGGAACGGAGTAGAAACTGTTCAGAGACACATTTCAAGGGCATAAGCAATGAGTATTTGATAATTATCTAACACACTGTGTTTTCTCCATGGTTCCTCAGGGTCAGTGGGGAGTAAAGCCCAGGGAGGACAGCCTGGCTCTGGGGTGTACAGCAGCTCTGTTGCTCCTGTGGTGTCCCAGGGCTCCAGCTCCTTCTCCCACAGCGCTGCAGCTACAACAACTGCTCCATACAGTACTGATGCCTCCACTGACTACAGCCAGTACAACCAGGCCTACACACAGGTACTGCAGCGCAATACAGACACACTACGCAGAGATACAAATGAAGAAATATGGTGATGTGGGTCTGCCTGTTCGCACTTGTATGAAGTGTTACTGGGCCTAAAATGTGAGAGAAGAGGGATGGTGGCTGAGAAAATGATGGATGGATGGATACATAATGAGTGGATGGACGAGTGCAGCAGTGACAGTGAGCTGTAACTAGAAGAGGCAAGGAGGTGGAAGAGATGAGAACGGGTGTGGATATTTGGACAGACAGAATGAGAGAGGATTTGGCAGAGTGCGCTGTGCGTCTTCATCTGTCCCTGCTCTCTTCCTCTCGCACAACACTCTGAACAAGTCGTGAAGGCTCCCCACTGGCTGTTTGTCTTTGTCTCACTTTTCCCTCTTTATGCTACTGTTTCTCTCCATCTCTGCTCTCATCGTCCTTATGCCTCCTCCAGCAGCAAGTGACATATCTGATATTTGCAGTGCGATGCAATCACAATTTTAAATGTTAATTTCAATCTACTCATCCAAACAAATGAGTCATGATTAGATAACCAATAAAACGGTCGGTTTAATTTGTCTGGAAAGATGTGACAAAGGAGAGGAACAGATGAGATCCATCTTCAGGAACAATAGTTAATGAATGAGAAAGGAGGAGACAAATAAAGGAGGTGGCAAAAAACTGAAGACAAGAAAAGCACTGCGCAAACATTCACTTGTCTGCTCCAGTCACTCCTCACCTGATGTTTGTTGGTGTGTGTGTGTGTGTGTGTGTGTGTGTGTGTGTGTGTGTGTGTGTGTGTGTGTGTCTCTCTCTCTCTCACAGGAAGCCATGCAGCAGTGGTACCAGCACTACCAAGCAGCACAAGCTCACACCTACAATGCTGCTGCTCCACAGGACAACACAGCCACAGACTACAGCAAGGAACACACACAGGTAACCCACATACTCATTTCTAACCGTGTAATTATTTTCACTTTCGCCAAAACTTTTCCCCCAAAATTTGAATGATTTTTAAGGAGCAGAATGCTTTAAATAAATGTTTTGCTTTTATTTTATGTACCTACAGACATCAAGAAGTCACTTTGCAGTCAGGCGGCAACTAACAATTATTTTCATCATCCATTAATCTTGTGATTATTTTGTAATTTAATCATTTTGTGTATAAAATGCCAGAAGATGGTTGCAAAAAATGCACCAAATCTTAATATTTGAAGTACTACTCTTGCAATACTTTTTTGCATTAAAAATTACTAAAATAGTTTTTCAGTTGTCAAAATAGTTGCCAGTTCAGTTTTTGTCAACTAATCAATTAATTGACTAATTTGCAGTAGTCCTCTGGTAATGAGGTATCTTTTTGTAAATAGAGTTACAAATAACAGTTGTATGCAAAAGTTTGGGCACCCCTGGGCAAATAACATTTTGTTGATAGTTGAAGAGAAAATGAAGTAAATACAACCCCTGCAGCAAACAGGCATTAAAAATTACCATTCTTCAAATGTTAATGCGCTGTTAGTTGTTGTGCAGTGTGAGGACAGTACAGGACTCAGGAATGGAAATAATCTACTTTGGGGTTGTGTGGCAGCCAGTGGCACAGGAAGCACTGCACAGTTAGAGGGAAGAATGGATTCCACTAAATATCAGCAAATCCTGGATGCAGAAGTCCTGCAAGAAAGTGAAAGTGAAAACAGGCCGACTTCTACAACAGGACAATGATCCAAAGCAGAGCTCAAAATCCACCGTGAACCACTTCAAGAAAGACGAGCTGAAGCTTTTGGACCTGTAGATCAAACCTGACAATAATCACCCCTAAGCAGACCTTCTTGTGTTCCAGGCTCCACCAGTGTCGACCTACGGGGATTACAGTTCCTACATGCAGGCGGTCACTCAGTACTACTCCCAACCTGCAACAGCCAACCAGGCCTACGCCAGCAAGGTAGACACACGCTGACAACATTAACCTTAATCCAGAAAACAAGTCTTAACCATAAAACAAAAGATGTGTCATCACTTTTCAAAAATGTTTTCTAGCTCAGGATCTAAACTCAAATTGGTCCTCACAAAGATAAAAGCTACATGCTGCATGGACTCAACTCATTTATGTAACGGTAAAACTACAGAGCTCAGCATGTACCAGGGATAAGATTAAGAATTTTTTTCCTGAAATGATTGAATACAAATTTTGAATTGAACAGTATAAAGATATTGTTAAGGTAAAAGATAGAACACCGTCATCCACATGAAATGGTCCGCAGCCTGACTCCAAGCAGCACAGGATGGCCAAAATGAAGAGAGCTTAGTCCTTTTCAGATATGGAATATGTAACATTGCTGGCTTCATCTGTCTGGTAAAGTGACAGTCAGACATGGGTGACTTTTACTCCAATGTTCCTAACAGCTTTATTCAGACCTCACAGGACATTTATGGAAAGAGCCAGCATTCTGCTTTTGCTGTTGAAGCCTTAATGACCATCATGAAAATGAAAAATACTCACCATCCTGCTGATTAGACAGTAAATTCTGCTTTTTTATAAATATGAAATAGTGCACGAACACTGAATGACAGAACATTAAGTTGGAGCTCTTCATTCCTCTCTGCTCACATGCTTTATGTAAAACATTTTGCTGGATATTAATTGATTCATCCACAGGGTGCAGGCATACTGTTGAAAAGATTATTACCGTGGTCATGAGATGGTTTTTTTAAATCTCTTTTGCTCCGGTCACACCAGGATTGTTTTTATTATTTTCCTCCTCAACTTAAAATTGGGTTTTCCAAAGTTTTTCATAGTTTCATTTAACAGATTTTATTTTGTTCATCCATAAGAGATGAAGATGGAGATAATTTCTCTCTCTGCCCATTTAACGTTGTGCTGATTCAGCCTTTATCTGATGGCGTTCATACTTGTGCCATGATGAAAGTGAATCGGAATTATTACTAGGTTCATGTCTGTCGTGAAGAGGTGCATGTCTGCAAGGGGCTGAAATTATATCTAGTGTAGCATTTAAACTAATATTTTCTTTAAGGAGACAAAGAAAAGTTGAACATTAATTAAAGGTAAAAACTTTAAGGAACACGACGTATTAGTTTTAGACAATTAATTACTAATTAATCAGCAGAAGTTATTCATTCCAGCATGTAAATTACTGCTTGAGCCATCATATCTGAGGGCTCCATATAAAACAGTGCTCTTTAAAATCTAACTTAAATATTTGAGTGTGTAAGTGTAAATGATCTGAGCTGCAGCCCTCAGAGCAACATGCTGGTATTTACATGGAGTTTGTCTGTGTGTTTATTTGGAGAGGGTGACCTCTCGCTAAGACACTGATACCCTGTTAGAGGGAGCACATCACTCTGCACCCAGCAGCTGATACCAGACATCTCCACAACACCCTGACCAGCCTGTCCTGGCTTATCTGCTGCTATTGGTGTTGTGTGTGTGTGTGTGTGTGTGTGTGTGTGTGTGTGTGTGTGTCTGTGTGTGTGTGTGTGTGTGTGTTTGTGTGTGTGTCTGTGTGTGTGTCTGTGTGTGTCCGCACAAGTGTCTTCCTGAAGATGCAGCCATGGCTCTTGTTTCGTGGAAGAGTTGTATTCTCGTCTGCTGAGCTCACTGTTGGTGAAGAAATTGATATCTTGGAAATAAGAAGAGTTTCTGAGATAAAGTTTCTTCCTGACATCAGATTAAACTGAAAATATGTTGTCATGACATTGTAGCATTTTGTTTTGGTGGGTTTGAAAGAACAACCCCATGAGGTGAATGAGTGATGACTGTTGAGTGTCATCTGTAAACGTTGACATATTTAACAATAGCCTCTGGGGGGCAGAAAAGTTAACATGAGTAAGTAAATTTGTACTTTGTGAAATCATGAGCTGCTTTCAACCCTTCAGCAATGATACGCCACCTTGCAATAAAATGGACCTTAAGATTTAGAGGCTTTGGGGACGTTTTCTTTATTGCCTTGTTGATATTATTCCTGTTATGCAGTTTGAAGCTGTTCTATCACTAGACATTTACCATGTGTTTGCGTGTTTCTTACAGGAGGTCGATGTGTGTAAGCCTCTAGGAGTCTCTCTGCATGCAGTCAGTAATGGTGCGGCTCCTCCGCCAGCCGTCCTACCAGCCGCTGCTGTGCTCCCAGCCTACAGCACCCTGCCATTAATGCCTGGCTTCCTCGGGGCGCCGCACCCTGCCGCAGCCACTCCAAACCCTGTCACACACACACACACTGCTGCCACAGACTGGAACACCTACTACTATGTGAGTGAAAACAAATCACAGTCTAATACAAGATATGACACTTTAAGTACTTCTGTGAGTGGAGTTGGGTGAAAAACCTTCTTGGATCCTACATTACTGTTCTCACATTTTGAAGTGACAGTCTAGAGTGAGCACGCTCAACCTAAGTGAAAAGACAAAATCCAAACATTTCATATTGCAGCTAAGGGCTTCACGGTTTCCTCTGCAACTTCTGATATTAGTGGGCCCTACTGGTTGTTGACTGCAGGGATCTGTGGGAGGGGATCATTGTTCTTCATGTTGAAATGAAAATAATGTTCAGAACTGTATTTCTGTCAAACAGCAGACTGGATATGTGACTGTTTTGATGAGTCGATGGGCAGGTAGATGAGATTAGCGTATTGTCTGCTCACTTATGTCTATGAGGGACACTGTCTTGCTCGTATATTATGGCGCTAATAGATCAGTGTGTTATATTTCATGTTTGGTGTGGTATTTTTTCTGAGATATTTGTCCTCATAGTTCAAGGCTGTAAAAACCATTGAGAGAAAAAGAGGAGGAAGAGATTCAGAGTGTGTGTGATGGCGTAAGCAGAGAAACAGGATCCAGACGTGTGAGCTAAGCCTCGTCTCTAGAAAGATTAGCCTTTGTTTGTACAGACAGCCTCTGTGGCCTTGTCTTACTGGATATAAGACCTTTAGACTGTTAGCCTGAAACACACACACACACACACACACCATGTTTGCATTGTTGTCAAATTCCAACTTGTGAGCTTTTCTTCCACTTTCTTTTTCCAGCCACTTTTTCTCAGTTTATCTTCAGTTTTTCATCTGTCAATGTAGTGATGGAAACATACACATTAAAATTCTCATGGATCATTAGACACCAGAGAAAATGTTTGATGACCAATTCTGACTGCAGAAACGCTGTCCACTCAAGAAGCAAAGGAAAACCAAATTTAAGATCTGTTGCTTGGGAAAAAGCAATGGAATGATCCTTTTTAAGTTGGAATTGCAAGAACGAAACTTTGACACCATTTCTTATTAACAGCACATTTTTTATTTCCTCAAATAAAAATGAACATAAATCCATCAAAAAATCTAAATATAGTAATTTACTGTTTTCTTTTCATGTTTGAAGCACACAGAGGTATTTTAGTTTTTTACCCTCTCTATAATGGCAAAAAAATAGAATTTCAATATTAAAATAAATAAGTTGACCCAAATAATAATTAACAATGTATCAAATGAAAATGTAAAAACTTTGTGAGGATGTGAAGACGTTTGGTCATAGTGATGAACCCTCAGAAGATTACCACCTAAATCCCCAGCTCCCCTCAGCTTTACAGAGATTTATAATGAGTTTCAGCTGATCGTTTAGTTGTTGGCCCTCAACTCTGCTGTTCTGGTTCACTCATTCTCATAGCATCATAGTCCACCAAAGCAAGCAGATGTTTTCAGGGGGAAAAAAAACCTTCTGTACTTAAACAGCAGATAGAGACAGTTACCGATTAGCTGGTGAACAAAGTGGAGCATTTAGCAGCTTAAGATCAAGATATGTCCCTCAGGAGTTGGTGGGAAACAAAGCAAATAGAAAGTATGACGTAAACCCGTCAGGTGTATGCAAGCATTATTCCAAATGACTGATAATGTTGCTCTGTAACTGCTGGATGTGTAAATAAGCAACTTTTTCTCAACTAATTAACCAAATCAACTTAAAAGGTGGTGATATGCCAGTGATATTCCCCGCGCTGCCCCACGTGGCCACAAATTATTGCAGGTTTAAGGAATTAAAGAACATTTGAAGTCCATGCAAAGCAGTTTACTGTTTGGCTTAAAGTTAATTAATGAAAACAGAAGTTTCCAAGAAGGCTCAAAAAGCTTGATGGATTTGTTTGTTGAAGAGTTTTCAATATTCAGATCTAAAAACATATCATCTGATTATATTTTTAAGTGTATTGAAAGCAACAAAGACAAGAGAAATGTGTCTAGGAGGATGGGCAGGATATTTATAGAATTAATGAACCAAATGTTCTTTCTCACTGTTGCAAAATGAAAAACCCTCAAACATCAGTGACAGCTTTATAGCTTCCAACTCTGAATATAGGTAGCAGCCGTCTTGTTCCTTTAACATGCCAGACATTTGTGAACATTTAAAAGAATAGTCTGACATTTTGGGGAAAAATGCTTATTCATGTTCTTGCCAAGAGTTAGATGAATAGATTGATCTCACATGTAACTTAAAGGTAAGGAGGTGGACCTCTCTGTAAGAGGGCGAATAAGTGTGTTCCAAAGTGTCAAACTTTTCCTTAAAGTGCTACGACTTACCCTCTCTTCACTTCTAACTCCCCCTGTCTCTCTCACTTTTGACTCTTCAGAACCAGACAAGGGGCCATAAGAGAGAGTATCCTCAGTTGGCGGTTCAGGAAGTGACATCATCAGATGGTGCCTACATCGGGCAGCACTCCCAGGGCCTGGGGGGGCAGTACGCCGACTACTTTAAGAGGAAGAGGCTCTAGTATGAACCAAACCACCTTAAAGCCTAAAGCTTATGGAGGAAGGCACAAACAGCTTCTGCTGGATGTCACAGCTCCCTCTTGTGGCCTTTCTCTGGCTGCCATTTTGCATCCCTACAGTAGGTATCGAGTTGAATAGAGTTAGGGTTGCAAATGGCTCAAATTAAAGCAAGCCATAGTGCTCTTTGATCCTGGCACTTATGAACACAAACGAACACACACACACACATACTCTCTCACACACACACACACACACACACACACACACACTCACACTCACTCACACACTCACACAAAAATGGTGTTGCTTTTGTCCTGTTCAAGCCTTAACTCTTAAGATATTGTCTCTCAGTAAATGTGTCAACTGTACTTAACTAATATTAACTTATAAATTTTTTCTAGTATAATGTAAACTAAAGTATATTGTATCTGTATGTATAAGCTGCTTTTGTATTTCCAGCCAGGCGACCTGTCCGTCTGCTCAAACTGTCTTAGGACTGGTCTTACAGTCAGATCTCTTCCTCTGTGACTCCTTTTTTTCAAAAGACAAAATGGTGTTGCACAATCCCGCTTTGATTCGTCAGTCAAACTGACATCTGTTTGTTCCCGCTTCAGTGTCTTCTCCTTTCGTTTTATTGCCCAGATTCCTCTTTTATATCCCCCCGCGGAGGATTAGAATGCGTGTGTATACGTGTGTGTGTGTGTGTGTGTGTTGATATGCTGTATCTGTAGGAAGTGTCAGCCATTTCAATCCCAAGGTGGGAGCACTTCAGGAAAAAAAAAAGGGCATGAACAAATCAAAGCCCTTAATTGTGGTGACTTACAGACGCTTCCCTCAATGAATGAACCTTTCTTATAGAGACTGGACAGTAAAGAAAAGGCTTGTGTATATACAGTGTGTAATACAGAATATATAAAGCCATGCGTAACAGACAATATCATATATAATGGACATTTCCCAGCTCTTTTGTGAGCTTATTGTACTACATGAATGAAAGGAAAACATTTATTACATGTCGGATTTTTTTCAATCTATACTGTTATATATTTGTAATATAATAATCCAAGGCGATTCAAGTCATTTTATTGACATTGAATCAGCTGGTATTGACTTAAATGTAGTTATTTGGTTTGGTTTTTAACATTTAAGCCACTCTTCTCGGCTCTCTTCCGGCTGTAACGCAGTGGGCGGTTTTTCAGAAAGAGCTGTTTGGTCTGTAACAGGAGCTGTACTTCCATCTCCAGCTGCCAGTAGAACATAAAGCTTTCTGACTCTGTGTCCCAAGTCCATACTACATACTTTCAAGCAGGTTTTAGTATGCAGTGTTTTTGCACTTCATGACAGCACATATTTAGCGTGCTGTTGATGCACACTGTTTTCGCTCAGTGGAAGAGTAGGAAATTGAGGAGCTGCTCACAGATAATTCTGGATGGCGGTGAAACGGCTCCAGGAGCACCACAGAAAACAAAAAGTAAAAGTTATATTTTTGTGAAAACACTTAGCTGAATTGGCAGTGACATTCCAAAGTCACAGTTTTATGACATTTGGGCACATATTGCATCATTTCTTGTTTGTACAAAATGGTAAAATATGCACATTTCTTGTTTAGAAACTAACTGCTAAAACCAGTATACTATGAAGATGACTGTAGTATATCCTGTATAAAATTAGTCTGTAGTGTGGGACTGGGACAGGGTCATTATCATTTGAGAATTGTCAGAATCAGACTTTTTAGCATGAGCATGTTTTTGCTCATCAGATGCTCCTACAGTGTAACACACCTCTGCGTGTGATGTTCATGGGCGCTGGGAGAATAATTTCCACACTTTTATGTTTTTAGGGCAAAAAGGAAACTATTGAAACAAAAAAAAATCTGAATATTATCTTTTGCAAAAAAACCTTGTATTTCCTCTTTTAATTCCATTTTTATTAATGCCATTATTACTGCTAGTGCACAGGCTGTGAACTGAAATGTCTTTCATGTCCTGAAGGTTTTTATGTTCATTAGGAGAGGGCTTGGCATTTTAATATTACGGTTTGGACATTAGGTTTGTAATGTGCACATGCCTCTTGTCTAACAAACCGGCAATAACTCAAGCTCCTACTACTGTAGAACTGTTTAATGTAAAATGTTTTGCCGTTCACACGGCATTATATTCTCCTGCGTAACAGTAATGGCTCATACCCTTGTTTAGTAAAAGCTCTTTTTTGTATTTTGCTCATAACTATGATTTTATATCACGGAGCAGAGTATTACTTACGTCGCCATAGCAACCACGCTCACACACTGTGAAAACCAATAGCGGGTGAGATCAGATAAAGTGTACAAATCACATAATAGCTCGTTGTAAACAGGATGTGCATGATGTTTACAAGAGTGGAGCATCAGTGGTAATGTAAGAGTGGTGGTGTGCAGGTTCGCTGTTAAATACTGATTAAGCTAAAGGCAATACATCTCCCTCTATGCTTTGTACTGCTATTACAGTACAAACACACACACACACACACACACACACACACACACACACACACACACACACACACACCCACCCACACACCCCCCCCTACCTTCCGGTTTTCCATTACTCCCTTATCTTGACTCTTTTGCTGTTTGCCCTTCATCCAGTTACATGTTTTCTAACTCGTGTTGACTGTGATGTGTTTCATGGTGTCACAGTCCTGCTTTCACTCTGTAGAAATTCATATTTAACATGTAACTAGCACGTGATGGAGCATGGACTCATGAAGGAGTGAGAACATTTAATGTGCTAAATATTTGCCCAAATACAGACAGGAAGAGGAACGCAAAGCCAAAGCCTTTTTTCAGTTCTTTGTCCTAATATGTGTCTGTATGTGTGCACATACTGTCTTTAGCAAAATAACTGTTCTCACATTTGCCGCACTCAATAGCTCCCCTCTTTTTTTCTACATATTAAAACTGAGCTGTCAGGGGAGACTTTTTCCACTGTTTGTGGACTCATGAAGCACATGGACTGATTCCAGTTTAGCCACAAACTCTGTCTGTTGTTGTGTTCATGCACTGGCAGCTGACACGTTTGAGGGCAGACTTTAAATTTACACAGGTGGTCATGTCCAGCTTTCCCCACTGATCAATTGCGTACTGGATTGATCCAATATTTGATTTGTAAACACTGTAAAAATTAATCATGTTTAAGTTTTTCTGCCCCATTTTTCTTCAAAATGTCATATAGTTTCTACATAGCATGCCTTTCTATTTTCGGTTTCCATTTTATCTGATTGTACAAACTTGCCTTTGCACTGTTGTGGCTTACATCCTTTCTGACATCTGTATGACTGTGACTTTTCTTGGCTGCGCTTTTTAAAAATGCTTTTATTTTGGTTATTTTGTTTTTTTCCTATATCAAAATGAAAACAAATTGACAGAGGAATTTTATTTCTTGAAAGCTTGGAGCTTGAATTCCACTGTTATGCTGCACTGTCAGGCTCAAGCATGTTATATGACTAAGTAACTTCCTTCACATTACAGAAAATTCATGGAACAGAAATTATGTAATTTTAAATTAAGCTGTCCCATGAAGTCTCTGCTTGTAGTCCAATCTACTTTCACTGGACATCTCTGTCTCCACTTGTGGTTCCTGCTCAGAAGCAGGCAGTTCTACACTTTCATTGGCCTGATCTCACCTGACTCAACTGTGACCACGTAGACACATTTTATGGTGACGTGCTCCTCTGCACTAGTTGGCTGTCTGGCCTGGCTCAGAGCCACTGTTTGATTTGCTTCCCGGTATGAGTGGATGAGAAGTGCTCAGCTCTCTCCTCCACCTCTTTAAAAGGCAAGATAGAAAAGTCTGTCTGGCCTGAACACACACACTCTCACAGTCTCGCAGGCAGAGACAGGACCTCTGTGTTTGTGGACGTGAACAGCTGAGGCAGCAGACTTTAGAAGTCACAGCCTACTTGTCTGTTTTCCCGTCTGTCTGTCTTCCTGTCTGTCTGTTTTCCACTCTGACTGCCTGCCACAATAGATTCAGGTGCTAAAGTCAGTCAACAGATGTGTCAACCTCATTTTCTCTAAAGCCATTACTTTATACAGTATACTACTGAAGCGTGTGCGTGCGTGTATCAAAACCGGATTCAAGTGCTCGTAGAGACAGATTTACACATGTGGGACGAGTTTTGAGGATGAGTAAATACAGTGTAACTGACATTTTGAAACCTCATGTAGAGTCGTGTCACTGAACTTGAATGAGCAGCCGTTCACTTGTAAAAATGGACTGAGAGCAGAAGTAACTTTACTGGACTTGTGTCAGCCTGTTAGAGCCTGTTTCATAAGTTTTAAATCCACTTTTCAGGTTTGTCTCTGTTCTGAAATCAACTTACAGTTGCAGGAAAGAAAGTGTGAAATTGTAACTAAATAGCTGTTAATGGTGTTAATGGTCTTGGGCTGCACATCTCGCCTCTAATTAACTGTTAATTGCGCTACGTTCTTTTTAAATCATAGACAGAAAACTGTCCAAATACGGAACACTGTGTGACCTCTCGATCCGTGACTGACAAGTTATCAGTGTAATTAGCTTGTTAGAACGTTTGCCGTCTGTGTAGTGTTAACAGTGTGAAGACAATAACAGGAGGAATATTTGTCTACATATTTACCAGAACAATTCCAAAAGAAGGACAAAAGACATTTATTTGCTTGAACTACAAACTTGATGAATTGATTTGGTCTCTGTTAAGCATCGAATTCTCAGGTTCATATTCCATCAGACAAACGTTCCATTGATTTTTAGAGCTAAGACGATTGATTGATTATTTGACAGAAAATGAATTGGCTAGTTTTTGGTAGTCAATTAATGCCAAACACTCGCTGGTTCCAGCTTCTCAAATGGGAGGACTTTTTGGCTAATATGATGGATAACAACCAATTTGAATATGTCATAATTGGCATTTTTTGCTATTTTCTAACTTTTTATAGACCCAGCAAATAATCAAGGAAATAATGAACAGACGAGTCAGTAATGAAAATAATCGTCTCAGTAGTTGCAGCCCCTGGTTTTATGTTTGGTCGTGAACGTGGAGAAGCTGCTCTGCTGTGTTTTCACTTCAGGTTGTTCAAAGCTCATCTGGCTCAAGCCAACAGTCTATAGCTGTGGGATTACCTTCACATTGTACTGTAAACCATGTTTGCATGTTACCATAGCAACAAAAAGCCACATGTTTTTGTTGTTGTTGTGTGGGGCCTTGAAGTTACTTTTGCATTATTTGTGTCGTCTTCTTGACTTTGTGACTTTGACACCTGCACTGTCCTGCCGCTTCCATTTCTGAGAAAAATGACGAGAATATTTGATGGGGTTTTTTTTTTTCAATTTACTTTGATTTTTGCTTTTCACATGTACATCACATGTACATCACAACAACACCTATACAAGTAGATTTTATTAACATCAAGTTTTCCTGTACCTTCCACTTTTAGAAAGACATGACAGCCACATACTGTGTGTGTGTGCTGGAGCCAGAAACCGTTGGTGAGCGGCACATTTTTACATTATTTCTGTGAGAGTTCAGACTCAGCCAAACAGCTGTAGATGTGAGTTTGCACCAAATAAGAAATTGATGCTCAGAAGATGTTCTCACATGTTCACCGCTCTCACACTTTGACCTACAGATTGATTACAGCCTCTATTTGTCACTCAATAGTTTTATCGAGTCTGAACTTTCTTCCGTTACTGAATCGCGGATTAATGAGAGTTGAACTGGTGTTTACTTGGGCTGGTGCTCTGTGTAGTAATTGTAGCTGAGTGTGTGTGTGCGCGCATGTGGAGCTCTCTAAAAATGTACTGCTCCTGGCAGGTAGTGGCAGTAAGGAGAGACAGGCTGAAAGACAGAGGAATGGAAAAACAACTCCAGCTGCCTTCAGCCTGCAGGGATTTTTTTTTTGTCTTTCTCCTCTTCTTTCTGCTTGCTCAGTGAAGAGTGTTGGTTATGTCTGCCAGAGTCCTGCATCTTGCACGCACCTGTAGAGCTGACACACACACACACACACACACACACACACACACTCCAACACACAGGAAATGTCTCTTCTCCTGCTCTGGTATTAGTATCAGATGGACTCTCACAGACCATTTCTCACCTCCACTCTCACAGCTCTCCTAGTGTGATCCAAAACTAGTTGAATATGTTATTAAGCTCATGTTTTTTTTTCCTTATTATTGTCTGTCCTGTGGAGTAAATTGTCCTTCCTCTCCAATATCAACAGAGAAAACAATCTGTGTCTGCATTTTTACCGCAGGCCAACTGACAAACACCATTCCTCCCCCACTGGTGGAGAGATATCTGACAGCAGTCTAATTGTAGACGCTCGGATACAAACACATAAGGTCACAGTTGGCATCAAACCTCCAAAACTGTCAGTCACGGCATGTTGTGAATGTGGCTTTGTGCAGAATAATCCCACAAAATCTGCATCAATCACATTTATAGGACAAGGCTGATGATATTGTCGATTTTTTCATTGTCAACAAATCCCATGAAAAGATAGAATCCAACAATGGGTTAGTCTGTCTCTGAACGCTTTCTGACTTCCTGTTTCTAACATGATTTTCAGTCCCAAACCCATTTTTCCTATTGAAGACATAAATCTTCAAAGCTGGGTGCTGTAGATTTTAGCAGAGGTTACTCAAATGGGGAATTGAGGCATTTTCCAGGGACTATTTTCACCTGCGGATTAATCTACATTTGTGCTTTAGTGAATATTTACAGCAGCAGAACAGTGTTTGTGGGATTGCCTCAAAATAGACTAAAATACCCACATTCAGGTGAGCTGTGGCTCACTGAGCTGTTAATAGTTTTTGGACATCAGCGCTCTATGGCAGAGAACAATAAGATCAATCAGACTTGGCAACACTTGTTAGTAGAATGATGGTTTAGATCTTTTCATATGATTTGTTGTCATTAAGAACAATACAGAATTACACTAGTTTTCTCTAAGTAAAGTGCCTTTGGGTTACATGAAAGGCACTTTAAATCAAATTTATCATTAACATAATTATCAACATTTTCCAGTCAGTTACACATCAGTACACACTTTAGTTTCTGTGACTGGTCATACGCCGTGTCTGAAGTCTGTATTGGCATGAAAAAGCTTTCCTCCATGCCAGAGGGCTCAGAGGAATGTGATTGGCTTTTACTTGAATTTGTAGGAAACAGCAGGCGTATCCTCAGTGGGCCTGTGTCCCCCCGAAACCACTGCATGCTTATTTGTTAGTGAGGAACGCAGGTTGTTCTTTTTAATTTATGAGTTTACGATATTGATCTGGTGAGCAGTTGTGTGTGTGTGTGTGTGAGAGTGAGGGTGGTCATCAAAAACATCCCATGAACTAGATCAATAAAAACAGCTCCTGCAGAATGTAAATCGGAGAATCGTTGCTGAAGTCTAGGTAAAAAAATACCACAATGTAAAATGACTCCAATACAAGTAAAAGTTCTTTTAAACTTCATATATGTACTTGAGTATATGTAAGTAAGTAAAAATGTATTTATACAGCACCTTTCACAGATAGAAAAGATACATATTTACATCCCACCACTGATGTATACACTTAGACTTATACACTTAGACTTCCTAGTATGGAGAATAACATATCGCTGGGAGCTGCACAGATATCGTATCTCTTGATTTTCAGCCACCTCTTGTGGTCCTCCTCCTCTGATGGATTCTGATCAGTTCATGGAGATGGTTTAGTTGTTCACACATGATAGCCAGTGGTGGTTTGACCTCTTCCCAGCTGATGATGTGACGGGTTTTGGTCTCTGTGACGCTAGACAGTCTCATTTGGTGGTGGAGCTGGAAACACCTTCACAGGACACAGAACCTGAGTTGGGACACAGCCGACGTCAAATGTGATGACAGTCTTGACACTTTTTGTCGCTTCCCACTTCGCCTATTTTTTTTTTTTTCTCTTGATAACTTGTGCCATCAAGTCAGATTTGTCAAATGATCAGCTTTTCTTCTTTCACCTTCACGTGTCCTAACATGCAGCATTTTTCTTAAAGCATCTTTCTGTCTGGTTCTGCTCCACTTTAACAAAGAACTACATCCAAACGATGGATGTATCATTTTGGACTCGAACTGATTTTGCAATATTATCTTTAAAGCTGCCTCCCACAGTTTGAGTATGACGTATAGAATAAAAATTACTCTACAACTGGGGAGATAATTTTTTTTATGTGTGTTGTCAGTCACCTGTGTAGACGTCAGGCCCTTTTGTTCTACTGAGGAATGTTTTTTGAGCGGTCAGACTGATGGAGAAATGGTTTTATCTCTTTAGTTTCTGTGCCTCTTGGTGCCACTAAGACGTGATGTCCTCATGATGATTGTACACAATAGGGGCCCGGCTCCCTGAAAATAACAGCACAAGTAAAGCCTGCATGTGCACACGAGCTGAAGGATGTTCTTGAATCTCATAACGTTGGTGATCTTCACCTGTCAGTGAGCCAGCTGCAGTTTGCACCTCAGAGAGTTCAGGATCAATTCTGTTGCTGTGTAAATGCAGCTTATGTTTTTTCTTTTGGTCTTTAGTTGTTAATAGAACTATGATACTCACATGAAAGTCGGTTTTATTTTTTTTTTTTAGAGTGTTCATTTAAACCAGAACAGAAAATCTTATTTGGAGTCTTGTGTAGTTTGGTTGTGATTTTTTGTTTGTTTGTAGGCTTAACACAAACACAGCTGAATGACTTCAGGTTAAAATCCAGATTTTTCTGTTCTTGTGTAAACGGAGCCTCCTCTAAGCTTCAGTGTGCTGCCATTGGACCAGTATGAAAACTACTTATCAGTGGTGAGGCTGGACTTTGCAATATTGAATGATGAATCACTCATGGTGTGTGTGTGTATGTGTTGATCACAAAGCTTTGCAATACTGAAGTATATCTGATTTTCTGACACTTTAATGGCTGTAGATAAATCTAGATTTGCTGTGCTTCTTGTTTTGTAAAGTTTTTCCTTTTCAAGTATGTGGATTTTCTTCTGACCTGAAATATACTGTAGATTTTGCAAAATTTTATATCACACTGACATTGATATTGTTTTACTGTGAATAAGGTATTTCTAGAGCAATTTTAGCATGCCTACTTAGAACTGTAATATATAGAACAAATTGTTTTCAGTAATAATGATAATAAAAATAATGATGATAATAATAATAATGATACTGCATTTGGACTGACACACAGAACACAACAAACATTGATTTTATTTATTTTTTCATTGTGTATTTATGGATACTTTTACCTTCCATAATTCATACTTTGGTCTTATATTTTGAAAAATATATTTCTTTTCTCTTATTTTGAGCAGAAGGAATTGTCTTTTACATTCCTAAATAAAATGTGGACTGAAGCTCAACTTTGTCTCCTCGACAGTACTTTTGTTTTTTTCTGCCTACATTCACAGTAAAAGCCGCAGGGCTGCGTTAAACTCAACTGACCATTTCTGAAGTGGTGATACGTGACCGAGCGAGACTTCACAGCTACGCAGCCAATTGAAAACAGAAAAAACCCTCTGCTCAAACGGTATCACATTTACACAGATAAAATACACTTTCCTTGCATATGGGGGAATTAAAAAGAAAATTTTACAAATAAAATGCAAAAATAACTGTCAACAAAAATATTTTTAGGAACATCAATGCCATCAGTCACACTGACTAATCTTAATCTCTCACTTCAAAAAACCTTCTGAACTTCTTCCACATACAATCCTTTGCGCTCCATAATATAATGTATAGTATATTTGTGTGTGAAGAAGGAGAAGAAAAGTGAAATTATACTGCCCTCAAGTGTCTGTCACAGGTACTTATCTTAATCTCTCACCCCTGAAGCACACATGCTTTTTTTTTTTCTTCACTTTTGAAGATTCAGGAAGGATTATCAGTGTGGCTGGTTTTGTTTTCTGTGTGTGTGTTTGTGTGTGTGAGAGAGAGATATCATGGCAAACTGTGGCCTGGTGACACCACAGAGGCCATGAGCATTTGCCAGGTGCTTGTATGTCTGTGGACAGATTTTATCACAACTGTATACGATAGTCATCAAACTTATTTGAAACGAATGCTGAGTTCAAAGATGGGTGTGGTCCCATCCACGAGCACCGAGTCCCCATGGTAATGACTGACTGCTCATGGGACGGAACGTCAACAAGTTCAGGGGCGTCGCCACTGGTGTGGGTTATAGTTATACAGCAGCATTTCTTTCAAAATATAAACTGAACTCCTTCCAAACATTTGACCTCCTCCATCTGAAGATTTTACAGAGAAAAAAACAGAACTTTTTCACTCTTTCTGCAAAACCTAATCCAACTCTGGTGATTTGCGGAGGAGGAGGAGAGTATCAAGCATTAATAGACAGTCATAACCTGTAAAAGGAAAAACTAGATTTTCTGTTTCGGTTCTAATGCAGCTCAAACTGCTTCTCCACAAAGAAAGAAATACTCGTCATGTTCGTCACTATAAGTCAGACAGTGATTATTACACATTTAAACAATCTAGGCTGTAAGTAAAGATTAATGTGTGGAATATTTTCTCAATATTGTCTATTAAATGTCTGAAAGAGGGTTAAAAACATCCTGAAAGTCAAAATAATTTTGTCAAATTGCTGCTTTTGTCAAACCAATAAAATCCCAACTAATGTTACAAAGACAAGACACAGGAAAACAAAATTGAATCAATGAATAAAGAATAACTGGTTATCAAAAAGGTTTCTGATTAATTTTCAGTTGATCGACTAATTGATTTAACTGTATAACGATGACGACAAAGCAGCGAAAAGGACACCGCTGACCGACTGCTGGCTCTAATTTAATGGCAGTTCTATGTGACTGTGTCTGCACATCCTGAGCAGAGAATCTAAACATGCATCACAGATCACTCCGCGGCTCCAGAAACTAAAACAGATACAAATAAGGTGATTTTTTTTTTTTCTCCCCCAAACAGGAGTCCATGACCCAAACAGCAGTGACACAAAAATGCTGGAAACCACATCTTTAGTATCTGTTAATGCCTGTGTTCTGTCCATTCAAGCACTTCTCAACAGGTTTCATCAAGTGATCCACTCAGCGTCTGTCACAAAGACGACCGTCGCACAGCTGTGAGCATTAAACCGGTTTCTCTCTCTGCTCGGTTTCCATCTGTCCAGCCTCGAGTCCGCACTATTATAAGGCTCATTATACACTATATATGAGGGATGAGTCCACATGAGTTTGACACTTCTCACAATGCAGACAGTTACATGTGTTAGATACCCTCGGAAGTCCTTTGGGTAGATATAAGGTCACACTTAGCATGGGCTAAGGCTACAAGGTTTAACAGGATTTACTCATTTCATAACCAATATTCATACAGTAAGGAAATATAACAATAACTGAAAATATTAGCCCAGCAAATAAAAATATAAAAATATATGGAAGGCTAAAATGGTAGTTGATTAGGATTGAAGTCTTTATGTGGGTTTTATAAGGGTTATATGTGATGAGGCGTGACTGTCTGAAGCGCTGACACTTCAGGACCGTCTCGCAGTAAAAATGAAGCAGCATAAGCAGATGCTGATCTGGGGCCAATTTTGCCATTTGCATCTGTTCCCAAGTCCGCATGCAAAAGTCGACTGCGCTCCCAGAACCTCAAACAGCTGGAGGTTTATTGAAAGTTGTTTTGTGGTTGGAGCTGCTGCTGCATGTTGGTCAGCTCCTCGATCAGGCGCTTGAAGGTGATTCTCCTGTCAGGCATCTGCTCCCAGCACTTGCGCATCAGATCGTACACCTGTCAAACACACGCTATGTTAGATCACAGGTGGTAAGAAATGTAAAGACGAACCAAGAAATAAGCTGCAAATGTAACGTGTTTTGCGATGTGCTGATACCGGTTGACTCTTTTTTTCGCCCAAATTTAAAATCTGTCTCAACTCCATGGACTATTTTATTAAAGGTAACATGAAGCCAGCAATTAATGTGTCAAAAAATTCAGCAACATGACATTTAACTGAAGAATGAACATTCAGGTTTGGCTGATACCTGATCTGCTAATTAAGGTCAATATAGGTGTCAACATCCTTATTTTAAATATGCTTCAAGTCCACAAGATAAATGTCCTCCTGTAGTTTAAGCCAGCATCACCAGTGACAGAGATTATCAGGATGAAAAATTTTAAAGTATTTTACGAACTTTAAGAATCTAACTGCTCTGTGTTGTAGGGTAACTTAAGTAACTGTGTCACACTCAGCTTTCTCCACTAAGATGATTTCTTAAATATCGTGTAAATGAGAAACCTGGTTTCCCTGAAACTGGATTTCACAAGCTGGATTTTTCCTGGAGATCGGCCATTGTTACAGAAAACCAGGTTTCTAACAGGCTTTTTACAGGTCAGGTTGGGCTTAGACGTGGGTAAACTAAGAACTAATTACATGTATGGATACGTTCTCGTATTTAAAATGATTCAATTCAAAGGCCGAAATTAAAACAAAGTAGCCTCTAGAAGTCTAAATAGGTCTGGATGTGGAAACTCCCACTGTTCTCATTGCTCAGACACGCAAACACCAAGAAAAAAAAGTCTGAGAGCAGCATCTTCTGTCACTAATACAATTCAAAGTCTGTTTCCAGCACCTAATATTTGACTGACCTCCTTTCAAAAGCACAGCCATCGAGCGAACCCAAAACTAAAGGATCACTGGTCCAGTTTTACCTCTCCTACCACTGAACATATTCTCTTCTTTAAGATGGCAGGTTATCCTGGGATTTGTTAATTTTTAAACTGTCACATTTGACTGATTTCAGGCTCCTTTACACCGCGGTTATCAGGCGTCTGAGACAAAAGCTGACAACAGCGAGAAAGGAATAACACGGCATAATGGCGCCTGTCAAACCTCAAACAGTGAAACAATGCAGAAAACCTGATATAATATTATGGTATTTATGTTTATTTCATGTAAAACGTGAGGAACATGAAATAAACATTTAAGCATTTGACATTTAAATCACATGCTTCATGTAATCAAGATTTATTCAAATTAATTTTTCACTGCATTTTGGCTTTTTTTGTTGTTTTTTTTTACCACCTCATCCAAGCATAACATTTTTTTTTTTTGTAATATGTGAAGTTGTTTTCTGAAGTTCTAATGTTTCCACTACTGTACATGAGAAGCTTCGAGTCTCTGTGGAGGCCAGACATTTTGACTATTGCTGGTATTGCTTTCCTTTCCTTCTGTAAATAAAGACGATTCTTCAGAACACATCTAAAAAAAAAATACTTTTGTCCTCGTCATTATTGTGTGTTACTGAGTTAATGTTTGTTACAAGAAGACAGTTTCTTACAAGCTCAGGACAGCTCTCTGGACGTGGCAACCTCCTCCCTTCCTGCAACACCTTCACCAGTCGGATGATGGTCATCTGACCGTGAGTTCGACCAATCATACTGAGGAAGAGCTGTGTGGGTGAGGACAAGGAGAGTTAGAGAGGAAACAACATATTCAATACGGGCTCTATTTCTATTGATATATGAAACATGAAAATGAGTACAGAGCTATACAACACAGTCTTTGTGAGCCAGATGTAATAGCTTTTCCTATTTCATCGATTTAGCCTGTAACATTCACTTGACCTGTGCATTTCTTTGTTAGTACCTGCCCTCCAGTACTAGTCACAGGTCAGTCAGGATGACAGTGGCAGTTAAAAGCCTGATGTAAATGAAAGAGCCTCATGATAAACTAAGCTCTTATTTATTGGCACAGTTTGGACACAGCTCCTGGCCAAAGACCAACACCATCTGCCACAAATAAATGACTGTGTGTAATGCTGTGATTCATTTCTCTCTTTCTGCGAGACTGGTTCAGTATGTGTTATATGTATTTTTAATGTGTAATCATCCAGAAATCAGGAGAGCGCCGCACACTGACCGTCATTGGGCTCTTGGTGGAGTCACAGTAGGTGATGAGCTCGTACATCGTCACCCCGAAGGACCAGACGTCTGAGGCAAGGTAGAACTTACACTGGGTCAGACACTCTGGAGCATACCTGAAAAACATCAAGTGTAAGAGCATGAACTCTTGTTCAATTTAACATACAAACTTTCCCTGTTTTTCTATCACATACAGTATAGTATGACTTAAATATACAGCTATAATGCTTTTTCATATAGTATAATCACACACATACTATACTATACTATACTATACTATACTACACTACAGACATACTATGATCTGCAATACTGAAAGAAAAGACAACAACAAATTTCCGATGCCCTCTCTCACATTTCATTCCGCTAAGGGAACTTTTACTTTTGTGAAAAATATATTTGCTTAAACCACCAATAACTGATGTTTTTTGGCTAACACAAAACTGATATACTTAAATATCAACTTTTAAATTAATATTGCAAAACTTCTTTGCAGACTTCCTTATTTTCATATCAAGCAGCTACAAAACATCATTTATTTGGAGTCGTGTTTGTCACCACCTGGTGAACTAAACTCCAACACTCATCCTCCTTTTAGCTCTGTTTTTTGTCTCTACCAACTCCTGGCTCTTTAGCTGCCAAATACTCCACTATACTATAAAAAACATATATTAGGAATATTAAGGGCTTTTGTGGTTGAAAAGTTGTCCCTGGAGAACAAATGAAGAAATTATTTGTCGTTACCCTACACCTGCAAAGAATTTATGGATGTTTGATTCAAGAAACTACTACTAATGAAATCATACAGGTGTCCTTAATGACAAATGGACAGACTGTGTCGAATTTTACTTGACGCATATTTTCTAAAAAACACCCAAATACTTTTGGGAAACCAGAAACATGCTAGACTCTCTCAGAGGTCACTGAACCAAGGTTAGAGTTTATTCTAAATAATCACACTATATTGTAATTTAATTTAAACAGAATCTCTTGTGATTATTCCAGCTCAGATTATACAAACCCAGTGCCTGGTGCTTAACACTACTCCACTGTTTCTCTGGTCATTCTCTGGTCATTACCTAATTCCTTCAATTCATTTCAGTGCTACCAAGTTCTTTATATTCATTTCCTTTGCTATATGTCACCTGACACCAGAGTCAATTCAATATTCGACTTTTAATTTGCTCCTGAATGGATCATCATTTTTCCATATTTTACAAAGTAATTCTCTCTTCAATTCAAATATTATCTGTCTGCAGTTAATTCATTTTCATTTAATGTCTCCCTCCTTTTTCTATTCCCTCCTTCCTTTTGCCAAGTCTTTCTTTTAACAATAAGATCTCAGCTATCATGGTCAGGTCTGAGAGGTTAAAATCTACAGTGCGTTTCTAACGTCCCTCCCCTTGACTCACCAGAAAACAGGGCTGTCGTGGTCGTCCTTGACAGTGTAATATCCATCATTGTCCTTGATGCTCTTGGTGAGGCCGAAGTCTCCGATCTTCACCGTCGTCTCGTTCTCCACCAGTACATTTCTGGCAGCCAGGTCTCGGTGGATGTAATTTTGAGATCCCAAATATTCCATTCCCTGAGAAAAAATAAATAAAAATAGACAGGGTCATTATCCAGAGTGATTGAAATGCGGCCTCTTGGCCTTGTGTTGTTTTAACTGAGCGACTGAAGTCTGGTGAGAGAGGAGCAGCCAATAACTTGCAGATTCAAACCTGATGCAGCATCTATTACCGGTAATTAAAACAATTCACACTGTTTCACTGATATCTAGATCGTATTTGCTGCAACATAAAAACTTTTACGTCAACGACACCTCCACAACATTTTTTTTTCTGAGATGTTTTTGGCCAGTAACCATTTGAAGGTTCCTGTTCAACTTTATCAAATCATGTGACAATCACATGACTACTGTTTTGGAATGCAGCTCACCACCAGTATCTACACAGGAAGTGTTAGAACATTAAAAAAAAAAAAAAAAGTTAGAGCGTGGCTTATTATTGACAGTAACTACACAGGAGTAAGGTGTTAAACATTAAAGACTGACAGCTGGTGTTTCACTGCGAGGTAAATGTCAACAGGTCTGAGGAAACAGCTCTGAAAACAAACTGCGTTACCTTGCATATCTGGACAGAGTAGCTGAGCAGGGTGCTGAGGTTGGTCTTGCTTTTGTTTCGGGGTAGATACTCCTTCAAACTGCCCAGTGGAAGATACTCCATAATCAGCTTAATGGCCTGACCACCTATAAACATGCAGTAATTCATGAGCAGACATAATGCTTTAATATAGAGAGAAAATGTGTGTGAGAGAGAGTGAGAGAGTGAGAAAGAGAGAGAGAGTGTGTGTGTGTCTGTGTGTGTGTGTGTGTGTGTGTGTGTGTGTGTCTGGTGACATCTATCCTTAAAGGCTTGCTCCTCTCTCAGCTGCTCTAAAAGGCACATTATAAATGTTTTTATAAACTTAAATCACCAATATGACCAAACGTTTTACTCAGCTGTCTAACTCTGAAATGTATTTACCATGCTTTTATTTTGAATGACTCAGCACCAACGCAACCAGATGTGACATCTCAGGAAGATATTTTAGTGACAACAGTGCAGGTCCAACAACACACATGTGGGCTTCTACTTGTCTGTTGGTCAGTGTTTATGTGCATCTCTGTGTGTGTACACTCTGTCGATCTTACCTTCCTCTTGGCAAATGCCCTTGTATTTGACAATGTTTTCATGGTAGAGTGCCTTCAGGATGTTGATCTCGCTTGAGAGGTTGTTGCTCTGCTCCTCCCGGTTCTCGGGCTTCAGTGACTTCACTGCCACCGGCTCGCCAGTTCTATCTCCCCTCGGATCATATCGACACAGCTCTACCTTACCAAAGTGGCCCTGCACAAGGAACATGAGAAATTTAAGTTATTTGGACGATCATGTATTAGTTCTGCTCTACATGCAGCAAGAATTGTCTCTCATCGCTGTGTAAATACTTTCAGGTCTGCAACTGCTCTTTGTTCTGTCCACTGTATTTTCTTTAATCCCCACAGCTCATTTTAGGACATGCATCACCACAAGAATGCTAATACTCCTTGGGGCATTCTTCTAGTTCTCACAGTACAAAATGCACTAAAAGAAATGAGATTTAATGTAAAACACTTACCAATGTATCTTAACTAAATGGCCAAGTTGTTTTGTTTGCTTATTTGATCATTCTTATAAATGATCAAATCTGCTGTGCAGAGATAAACAAAGAAGCACGGCAGGAACAGCTTACCTCTCCCAGGTCTCTGATCTTCCGCAGGAACCTCTTTTCAAACACAGTCGGGTCCACCTCTGGTGTAGGTTGGGGTTTGATAGATGGATCTGAGAAATGAAAGAAAGAAAACAAATACATAAACCTGCTGGGTCTTCTCTTCAGCATCAGCTCGCTTGCATCATAGGAAGTCTATTGTGGTTGACAGTGTCAAAGTTTCCACCAAAATTTGGTTATGTAACTTTTCACTTGCTCTGGTTTCGACACAAATGGTTACTTTTACTGTGTCATTAGTTATTCAAGCAAATCTCATTCTGTATGACCATCATCAATGATTATAAAGTAGTTTATTTAACCTTCTTGAGTGATACTTGTAATAGACAAGTTTTAGTTAAGGTGGTTTTGTACCTGCCTTGGGATTTTAATAAGAAGATCAAGGGGTAATAAGCTTTAGCTTTAGCTTTAGCAAGACTGCAGTATCCAATTCTGACCAGCAGGTGGAAGAACAGAGTCTATTAAGTTGCCATGGGGCCCAGCTGAGGGGCAGATCAGCCATAATGCACCCAGTGAACTTCCTCATGAACACGAGTAAACAACCCTCTCTCTCTCTTTGCACTGTTTATGAGCTGCTGCTGCTGCTGCTGCTGCTAGGTGAGATACAAAACATGCAAAACATTCAGGTCGTATTCCAACTGAAAACAACCGCCTTGAATTTCTGAACCTGTACCTGCTTTTATCCTGTTCTGCAGTGTGCATTCCCAGACTGTTCAATTGTATCTTAATGGCTTACATTTCTGCATGCTGTTGAAGCAGGAAAGCTTGACACAAGGGCAATAACAAATCCAGAAACAATTGCTGTCTATGGTTTTGCTTCACATGTACACCAACCCAATTATACACAATTATGTATGTATACTATATATAAAATTCTCGTCACATACTTTTTTCCTCTAGCACATCAATGTCTCTGACGATAGCCCTG
>NW_019525500.1:1970257-1970353 GCF_002814215.2 Seriola lalandi dorsalis
TGCGTGTGTGGTTATGTTCGCTCACGTGTGTCTGTGTGTTGCTAAGCCAGAGAGGTGGTGGTAGTGGAGGGGTGGGGCGGCGGTGGGGGCAGGGGG